>NW_015160252.1:184389-225544 GCF_001447785.1 Gekko japonicus
ATTTGAGGAGAGAAGAGACTTTAGTGGAGGATGCCATAGGGTCTACCATCCCAAGCAGTCATTTTTTTCAGGAGGCTTGATCTCTGCAGTCTGGAGATCAGATTTAATTCTGGGAGAGCTCCAAGCCTTGCTGCCACTACCACCACCACCAACACCACTATCTAGGGTTTCCTGGTTTCCCCCTGGCTACCTGCAGGGGAGGGGGTGGTAGTGATGCCAGATCCAGGTTGAGAAACTCTTGGAGATTTGGGGATGGAGCCTGAGGAGGACAGGGACCTCCGTGGGGTACAGTGCCATAGAGTCCACCCTCCAAAGCATCCATTTTACCCAGGGGACCTTATCTCTGTAGTCTGGAGATGAGCTGTAATTCCGGGAGAACCCGAAGTCCCACCTGCCACTACCACCAACACTGTGAGTCAACGGCACCAACCCTGCACAGGGCGGAGAATGCTTAATCAACAAATTTAATCTACATTCAATAATTAATATATTGAACACCACATCTTGGTTTAATAGTACTGCTTTGGGTTGCAAGCGGTTGCCTTGAGGCTTCAATATTGAAATCAAATGAGCATATTGCCATGTTTTATGGAGAAAACATCCTTCAGGAATATTGTTTAAAAGAACCCATAATCATGGAATAAAAATATCCCCTGATATTTTATTCTCTAAGTTTTGGGTTACAGACTTAATGGTGTTATTTCCTATTCTTTGGGGTCCCTGCCCTCTTCATCGAGTAATGGAATTTGACATCTGCCCAGATAGAATACCATTTTTGCTTAAATTAGGATTATCCTTTGTGTACCATTGTTGATAATATTGCACAGATAATTGATTAATATCCTCAGTTTTCTGTAAGAGAATTTGATATTCGTAGTACACTGATACTCATCGTACATTTTCATGATTCTTTCTTGCCATTTTTCCTCCTTAAGCCATTTTGCAAACATATGGAAGCTCTTATTACTAAGCTCATACAATGATTGATCTAAGTAGTCCAGAGATTTCTGAGCCTTATTAAGTCTCCAATAACTCCAGTTGTTTGCAAATTTCCTGCAGGTGTCTAAAGATATTTTACACCATTATGCAGTCCATCTTTTCGAGGGGGGGGGGGTTCTTGTCATTTCATGATGTCTTAATCATTTGATGTTCCTTTAATCCTTTTGATGACCTGATAAATTACCATTTCTGTGACAACTCCATTTGAGAAATCTGGTGAATTACTGAAGTGAAAACATTCACTCAAAAAATTCACCCCCACACAAACATAATTAAAAAAGCAAACACCCAGCAACAGAACGAAAGTTCAGTATAACTGCAGGGCTGATCTGGGATCTATGTGGACTGGCTCCTTTAAGGCCATAGGTGTGAATCATGGGCCAAGAGCTTGGGCCAAAAGGTTTGTGCCTGTTGGAGTAATTAACACAGCAAGGCTGCACAATCTGATTAAAGCGTAGATAAAGGTTTGTTCAGGAATTAACATGCTTGGTAGGAAAGAGGGGAGAGAGAGAGAGAGAGAGAGAGAGAGAGAGAGAGAGAGAGAGGTTCCCTCTAAGCTGAGTTAGTGTGAGTTAGCCTCTGGCTCACACATTTTTGTCTTAGCTCAGGAAGGATGGCTCCAGAGCAAACTAAATTATGCAGTAGCCAAATCGCTCACTCACAGCTTTAATGCCAGGAGCTCACAAAGTAGAATTTTTGCTCACAAGACTCCACAGCTTAGAGGGAGCATTGCTTGAGGGAGAGGGTAGGATTGAGTGTGGCACTTCCAAGAAGGGGGAAATTGCCCTAAAAGTAGCAGTCTAGAGACAGACAAGGGTCCTTTCTGCATTTGCCTGCCACTCCGGATTTTCTCAGTGTTCAAATCAAGGCAATTTAAGTCCAGGGCAAAACAGCATCCAAATAACCCCAGGTAACAGCAGGCTGAAACTGGGCTGACCACTGAAGAGTCAGCAGAATGGGGGGAACACCCAGAACAAAAAGAAGGTTGAACTAGAGTTTAGTGTAGAATGGGGGGGGCTGGATTAAAAAGAAGGTTGAATTCGATTTTAGTGCAGAATTGCTTGGAGGACACTGAGGTGAACATAGATTAAAAGGAGAGTGCAGAAAGGGATAAGGAATGGCACTTAACAGGAGAGAAAGTGCTGACCTCACTATCCGATCTAATTGTCTTCTTGCTGCCCCCTGCAGGGTCTTCTTCTCTTCTTCTTTGTACACCAGACATTGCCTTTCCCAACAGTGCCTCTGGTAGAGTTACCAGTCTCCAAATGGCACCTGAAAATATCCCACTATTCGGGGTGATTTCGTAGAAAAAGAGGTGCAGGAACTCATTAGCAAAACTTATTAGCACAACTTATTTGCATATGCCAAACCCCCTGACATCACCAGAAGTGTGTCAGAAGACAACACCCACTGCTCAGGCACCACTGGACTGTTTTGGATTGCTAGCTATTGGGGGGGGGGAACGTGCAGATCTGTCCTCACAGAGGAGGGAGAGCTTGTACCGGAATAAAACTTGGTCTTACAGGTGCCACTGGATTGTTTTGGATTGCTAGCTATGGGGGGAGGGAATGCACAGATCTGCCCTCACAGAGGAGGGAGGGCTTGTACCTGAAGGCACCAGAGCTCCGCTCCTGTGCACTCCTGCAGGAAATGACCCCTGCCACTATTACAACTAATCTCCAGACAACTAAGATCAGTTCCCCTGCAGAAAATGACTGCATTGGAGGGCTGGCATTATACCCTGCTGAGGTTCCCTCCCATCCCCAAACCCGTCCCTCTCCAAGCTCTCCAGGTATTTCCCAACCCAGAGCTTGCAACCCTAGCCTCTGGCCCCATCCAGGCTTTAAGACTTGTTAACTGAAGGATCGTATGTCATCTTGTACATACCAAAGATCTATGAGATCTGAGTGATGAATGTTCTGCTGTTTCTGGGGCATTTGGTGGTCGACAATGATATGGAAAAGTGTTTTCCAACCTGTGGGTCAAGACCCAAACATGAAGCCTCTTAAAGTGGGTTGTGAGCCAGCCGTACCTAATGCCCACTCCCTGCCCTTTCCATTTCTCTCTTATATTTTGGAAACCAAGATCTGACCCTGGAAACTGTATCTTCCATCTCATTCATTGGTTGGTATTTTTTTTCTTCCCTGCATAGACATGTTGGTCAAGTAAAATGTGTCCTGTTGGTTACTCGAGTGAGTTTCTTGGAATTTTAGGGGGCGATTAGAGGGAGTAATGGAGAAGAAGGTGGTCCAGAGGCTGTGTAAGTTGGGGGCAGCTAGAAGCTATCGACAAGGTTGCCCCTTGTTGTTCTCTTCCAATCCTGAGGCAAAACGCAGCCCCTTTGGCTTCCTACAGAGCTGGGTGACTTGGAGAGGGTTGGGAGACATCTAGAGTGATGTTGGCAGGAAACCTTGAGTGAACCTGACCAAGTGTGCTATAGAACTCATTGGAAAGCCTAAGAGGCAGTGGTGGCAGTAGCGAAGGGATTGGACTTCCCTGCTCCCATTACATCAGCTAGGTCAGTGTTACCTGGCCTGTGGGTTGGGATGTAAAAGTGGGTCCCAGGCTGCCCCCCCAATGGCTGCCCCAGCCCTTTCCATTGTTCTCTTTGGTATTTTGGAAACCAAGATCTGACCATGTCATACATTAGCTGGTGTTTTTTCTTCTTCACTGCTTATAGATGTTGATCAAGTAAAAGGTGTCCTAGTGGCTGCTGGAGTGAGTTTCTCAGAATTTTTTGGGGGGGGGGATTAGAGGGAGTGATGGAGAAGGGGAGAGCGGCCAGAGGCTGGCATGCAACCTCTCCAGGCCAAGGCCGTGCATGTCGGAATGCCACTTGCTTGGGGCTCATCCTGGCAGCAGCTGTGCCCTTTGTGTGACATTTGTTGGTTTCTTTAAAACATCTGGATAGCCACTGTAGAAAATGGAAAATGGAACTAGATGGGTGCCAAGGTCATTGTTTGCCTAGGGTGCCAAAAAGCTTTGGGCCAGCCCAGGATGGGTCACCACACCAAGAAAATTTGGACGTGTGGGTCACCATACTGAAAAACGTTGGGAACCACCAATGTGGAACATCCATCAGCACTTCCTTTGTATGAGGACAGATGAACTACCCAATCACTGGAGAGAGGATGTGAGGCAAAAGATCAAGAAAAACTTCAGTTCCAGAGATCCGGGATGCCAGAAAACAGATAATTGTAGTGCTTCACTACACAGACGATAAACTTGCTCCATCAAATACTCATTGCACCATGTGCCAAAGGATTTAATCAATTTGAGATGATACAGACTTCCGCTTATCCCACTCTCAAACAAAAAACAAGAATTACTCCCCAGGGACAAAAAAATTAGTCACCAATATTTATTTATTTATTTGATTTGTATACTGCCCTCCCCACGGACGGGCTCAGGGCGGTTCACAACAGTTTCAATACAATACCATTAAGACAATAATTAAAATAATAATTAAAACAGTAAAACCATAATATACCGTGCAACTACTAATTCTGATTAATCCGGCCACCAATGTCAATTCAGCAGTACTGATGTTAAGATCCAGGCTGCTGAGGAGGAGGGAGCCAGGAAAAGAAAGGGACGCCTGCCGCCTCAACCAAAGACCTGCAAATGTGCATACATATATTCTTAAATTTTCTTCAGTCCATTAAGTATACAAAAATACAATCTTTATTTCAAAAATAACAATGGTTTTCTTTTTATAACAGATGGTGATGTCACCTTTGGGATGGGATGCAGGCTGGAAGGGGGACGAGCTTCTCTATTTCTCTGCCCCCTTCCCATCCATTTCCGCCTGTTCCCACCACTATACCTTCCCCTCCCCAAGAGCACTTGAATACCCTGCCCTGCTACTTCTGCACCTGGTGATCTTCGTCTGCCGCACTTGGCACAACCACAGATCCACCTGCGCAGATAGCAGATATACAAGCCTGCTGCGAATTTACTCGGTATAGCCACTCTTTGATGGAAAAAATAACTATTTACTGCTGGCTGTTCCTAATCTAAATTGGCTAGAGTGCTATAATCCTAATCTGGCTGCCCTAATTTAACTCTTATAGCTTCTATTACCTCTTTATGCTTTTCCCCCCCTTCCTATTTCCTATTTTCTTACTACATAAATTCCCCTTGTCCTATTTTACTACCCAACCAGTAAACTCAATAAAGACTGGGGCAATGGCCTATTTCCTAAAGCTAATAGCCCATAAACTCAATAGGGCAGTTAAACAATTTCATTCATTTTTTATACTAAGATGCAATTGTATCAATTGTGACTGGGAGGTCGCAGCGGAGCAACAAGACATTATCTGTGAAATAGTTTGCAGATGCCGCACAGCCGATAGCCAATTCCCTAGCATTTGGTACGACCTGAGGCAAAGTAGTCAATGACCGGATCGTTCTAAATAATTGGGCCAGGAGAGAGCTAGCAGACGCAATGGAGGACACGTAGAAATCTCTCTCTCTTCCTTCCTTCCTTCCTTCCTTCCTTACTTCCTTCCTTACTTCCTTCCTTCCTTCCTTTCTCTTGTGGAGCTGAAGATGGCTTACAATATGAATAATTTCTTTTTAAAAATAGAAACAACTATCATAAAACCCACAGTCTGAAAATTCCAGTTAAGCCTGCCAATAATAAAAGCTAAGTCAATCCAAATGCAGTCCTAAATAAAATCGTCTTCATCTGTCTCCTGAAGATCAACTGTGAAGGGGCCAGGCGCTCCCCCGTGGAGAGGTTGTTCCATAATTGTGGGCTGCCATGGAAAAGGCCCTTTCCCTAAGTACTCACCAAACAAGAATTTTTAATTGGTGGAACAGTCAGGAGGGCATCTCTCTGCCATCCTGGGCAGGAACATATGGGAGAAGATGGTCCTTCAAATACCCCGGTCCTAAACCATGTTGGGCTTTAAAGAACAAAACCAGCACCTTGAATTGGGCTTGTGAGTGGATTGGTACAGTGTAATTGCTATAGTATTGGGGACCTATGCTCCTAATAGCTGGCCCTGACCAACAGTCTAGCTGCAGCATATTGCAGTAGCGGCAGCTTCTGAACCCTCTTCTAGGGTAGCCTTAAGCAGATTGGACTCTATTATGTAAAAGTTCCTAAACCGCACAAAGCAGCACAGCTGGACAATTATGTGCAGATGCAATGGTGGCAGAGAAGAATTGCCTTTCACCATCATCATTGCCCTCTTCCAGAGAGCGGAATGCATGCCAACAATGGCCCACCAGATCATTTGGCCTGGCACCCAGGGCCAGATCTCTGCCCAAGCAACTGAGGCTGTGGCAGCAATGTTGGGTAAGGTTGCCAGCCTCCAGGTGGGGTCTGAAGACCTCCTGGAATCACAACAGATCTCCAGCCAAAAGAGATCAGTTCACCAGGAGACAATGGCTGCTTTGGATGGTGGATTGTATGCTATTATACCCCACTGAGGTTGCACTGCTCCTCAAACCCCTCCCTCCCCAAAACCCACCCACAATATCTCCTGGTATTTCCCAACCTAGAGTTGGCAACCATACTGCTGGGGCCAGTGTTGTGGAAGAAGGCAACTGACATGGCTTACGTCTCTCAGACATGCACAGCCACCAGCCACATGCAATCCATCTCCTCAAGAAGCTGGCAGCCCATTTTGTTTGCTGGCACATCAGCACCTTCACAGGTAGAAGCTGCATTCTTTTCAGGACTTGGGCCCAGAGGTCATTTCGGGGGGAAACGCGGGGGAACGCAGTTCCCCCGGGTGAGGTGCAGGGGCGGGGCACATGATGAAGCCCCGCCCCCTGCTTCCGGCCGCCCCGCTTCCAGCCCTCATTCAGCCAGGAGGAGGCAGGAGAAGAGGGAGGGTAAGTTGCTTCCTCCCCGCCTCTCCCCACCCCTGCCTGCCTGGGGCCGGGGAGGGCCTTGGCAGGGCTTCCTCGCACTCCCGCTGGCCTTGCAGGTCCACTGCCGGGCCCTTGATGTCAGGGGGTGTGGCATATGCTAATGAGTTCCCCTAGCTCTTTTTCTACGAAATGACCCCTGCTTGGGCCAAAAAAGTTCGCCTACTCCTGATTTGTGCCACCTAGGTCAGCACAATGCAGAGTCCTTTTCTCCCAGTTTGGTGTAGTGGTTAAGAGTGCGGACTGTAATCTGGGAGAACTGGGTTTGATTCCCCACTCCTCCACATGCAGCTGCTGGTGTGACCTTGGGTCAGTCACAAGTTCTTTCAGAGCTGTTCTCTCAAGGGCAGTTCTCAAAAGAGTTCTCTCAGCCCCACCTACCTCACAGGTTGTACGTTGTGGGGAGGGGAAAGGAGATTGTAAACCACTCTGAGACTCCTTCAGGTAGTGAAGGGCGGGGTATAAATCTAATATCTTCTTCTCTTCTCTCTCTTCTTCTTCTTTCCTTAAAAAGAGAGAAAAGCTGCTCCCCAAACGGGTGTTCAGCGCTCCCCACTCACAGCTGCAGATCCACTGGCAATGAGTCAGAGGCCAGACAGGGTGTAGTTCCCACCACCTAGTTCCATTGTCTCATGTTGGCAACCAAACTATTTCCATTGAACGTTGCGAAAACTTGTAGCAGAGGTAAAACAGAGCCCCATCATCACCTATCAAATTGGTAGGAAATGTCATCTGTCAAAGAACGCCAATCCCAGTGTGTTGTAGTTTGCGCTTTTTTCCTTGCATGACAAGTAAGTTTAACTGCAATTTCCATACTAATGAAAATAAAGCATTACAGTTCCTCAAATTACCCAGCAATTTGCTTCCCCCTTTGATGCCGAAAAGCATCAATTTGATAACAGAGATGGGCCTTTCATCACACTCCACCATTCCTTCCGTCGAGTCACTAATTGGTTTTTCCACACATCTAGTAACATGGAGAAGCTTTGCTTACCTGGGACAAGCGCGGACTTGTGTGGGGAAGCAATTAGGAGGATGGGTGAGACTTTGGAAAGGAGAGCAGGGTGCATGCCGTCTGCGTACATATTTTCCAGCTCGAACAACACTGAATTCGCTTCCCATAGGTACGCTCTTTTCTTGTACTAAAGCTTCAGTTATTCTGCAGGAGAGAACATAATGCAAGCTTAAGATGACCTGGCCTCGTACAAGATCGAGGTTTATTTATTTATTTGAATCGTCACATTTTGATTGGGCAAGTCCTCACTATTCGCTAATTTCTCTGCATGGTGCGCTGCCAGCATAAATACTTATTTTGGGCTCCAGTGGAAGTGGCCCCCTCCCACAAATCTGAGCTTAATTCCAAGGTACAGTTGCCAGCAAATCTGCAAAATAACCAGCCTCCCTGATTTTCTGGCTTTCCAGCCAGTTGCCAGAAAAGCAAGGGGTGTGTGGCTTCCCCCCCCCCAGACAGCTGTTTTAAGCGATTCTCCGTAATGCTAGGCTAATAAAGAGTTTGTAGACTGGACTGGAGTACTAGAAGCCTCTGTGGCCTGTCCACGGACTTGACCCTGGATCTGCCCTGGTTTTACCCATGGCTCTGCGTCCATACCCAGATGATGCCCTCCCAGGTCCTGCCCAAAGATCAGAATTTTGGGGGGCTAAACTTTTATTATTTATTTATTTGTTTATTGAATTTGATTTGCTAGGCCGCCCTTCCCTACAGGTAGGGCTGAGGGTGGCTTACAACAGAATAATATACAAAATTCTTTAGTTTAAAGTCAACATTAAAACCACCTAAAAACAGATCAGTAGTTAGGAAGAAAATACATTTAAAAGATGGTGGAAAAAACTCAGCTACTTTAGGGTTGCCAACCTCCAAGTGGGGCCTGCAGATCTCCCAGAATTGCAGCTGTCATTGCCAGACGACAGAGGTCAGTTCCCTTGAAGAAAATGGCTGCTTTGGAGGGGTGAACTCTATGGCATTACACCCCACTGAGGTCCCTCCCCAAACCCTGATCTTTCCAGACTCCACCACCAAATCTCCAGGAATTTCCCATATTGGAGTTGGCAACCCTGCCAACATGTAGCATTGGCATGAGTAAAGACTTTCTAGTGCTCATGATTAAATTTTGCTCCTGTAGAACACACTAGAGAGCAGGAGAAAGAGTCTTCTGGCTCACTTTTTCAAAGTATTTATAACAGAGCCTCAAACACATATCAGGTGGTTCAGTGCAAAGAATACATGTTCCTTGGGAGCACACAGAACCATGTTCTTATTACCAAACATTAAGAGGTACAAAATTATTCTTTTAATTGAGAAAGAAGAAGAAGAGGATTGGAATTATACCCCATCCTTCACTACCCGAAGGAGTCTCAGAGCAGTTTACAATTTCCTTCCCCTCCCCACAACAGACACCCTGTGAGGTAGGTGGGGCTGAGAGAGCTCCTGACAGAAACTGCTGATGAGAGGACAGCTCTGAGAGAACTGTGACTGACCCAAGGTCACTCCAGCAGCTGCACGTGGAGGAGTGGGGAATCAAACCTGGTTCTCCCAGATTAGAGTCCGCGCTCCTAACCACTACAACAAATTGGTGTACTTATTCAGGCGACATGTTGAAGTCTATGAAGCCATACTGTGATATAATACATCAATCATGACAAAGAGGTAAGAAAAAAATAAGAATGAGAAGCTTTGAGATAAAAGCTTTGAAATAAAAATGAGAAGCTTTGAGACATGGACAACATTCTCCCTTGTTACCTAAAATAGATGGACTTGACAACCCTTGTTCCACAGATTGGCACAATCACAACAAGAGTCTCTATATATTTTTACTCTTATCTTTTGGTCCTATGCTACCAGCATCCCCAGTTGTTTGTGAGACACTGTGGACTTCCCGAAGAAGTAGAATCCAATGACAAGTCTCCCAGAAAGTACAATCCAGGCAAGTATGGCTGTGGAGGCTGTATACCAACATCCCACCACAAAGTTGGTCTACAAGCTCTAAGAAACATTATCCGAGACAAGACCATAACACATCTTGCTATCAAGCTTCATCGCTTTCTCCTCATCCATAATTTTTCCAGATCTGGCAGCACCATGGGTCTTCCAGATAATGGTACAGCCATAGCCTAGTAATATGCAAACATATTCATGGCCAGTTTAGAGTCATGACTCCTCAGCTTCTACCCCTAAATTTCTCTCCTGCACATGAGATATAGCAATTATATTTTCATTGTCTGGACCCATGGGAAAGAAGCACTAGAGATCCTCCAACAGGTCTTCAACAACTGGAAAAAAAGAGAGGAGGTGACAGGGGTAGCTCTGGCAATTGCTAGAAACTCGATGGTAAGATGGGATAGAGGGAATGCTTATTAAATGTGCAGATGATACTAAATTGGGAGGGATAGCAAATACGGTAGAAGATGGAGTCAGGATTCAGGATGATCTTGACAGGCTGGAAAACTGGGCTAAAAGAAATTTAATGAATTTCAATGGGGATAAATGTAAAGTTCTGCCTTTAGGTAGAAAAAATCAAATGCATAACTATAGGATGGGGGAGACTTGTCTTGACAGTAGTATGTGCGAAAAGGATCTAGGGGTCTTAGTAGACCATAGACTGAACATGAGTCAGCAGTGTGATGTGGTTGCTAAAAAGGCAAATGCAACTTTGGGCTGTATCAACAGAGGTATAGTGTCCAGATAACGAGATGTGATGGTACCACTTTACTCTGCTCTGGTTAGACCTTACCTAGAGTATTGTGTTCAGTTTTGGGCACCACAATTTAAGAAGGATATAGACAAGCTGGAACATGTCCAAAGGAGAGCAACGAAGATGGTGAGGGGTCTGGAGACCAAGTCCTATGAGGAAAGGTTGAAGGAGCTGGGTATCTTTAGCCAGGAGAGGAGATGACTGAGAGGTGATATGATAACTATCTTCAAGTACTTGAAGGGCTGTCATTGAGAGGATGGCGTGGAGTCATTTTCTGTTGCTCCAGAAGGTTGGATCAGAATCAATGGGTTGAAATTAAATCAGAAGAGTTTTCGGCTAAACATTAGGAAGAACTTCCTGACAGTCAGAGTGGTTCCTCAGTGGAACAGGCTTCCTCGGGAAGTGGTGGGCTCTCCTTCTTTGGAGGTTTTCAAACAAAGGCTAGATGGCCATCTGGCAGCAATGCAGATTCTGTGAACTTAGGCAGATCATGAAAGGGAGGGCGGGGAGGGCAGTGCTTAGTTCTTGTGGCCCTTTTTTACATGCTGATTGCCACTTTGGGGTCAGGAAGCAATCCTGGAAGGTTTTTTGTCACCTTCTGGGCGTGGAACAGTGGTCACTGCGGGTGTGGAGGGGGAGGTATTTGTAAATTTCCTGTATTGTTCAGGGGGTTCGACTAGATGGCCCTGGAGGTCCCTTCCAACTCTATGATTCTATGAGTACCGTGGAGTTCCTGATGATTGCTGGAGCTACTCTTGTCACTTCCAGCCAGGTCTAAGAATTGTCAAGAACTGTAGGGTCAGAACCTCCTATAAGGTTGAGTTCAGGTGGGCAGTTTGAAGCGGGAGGGAGTTGTGGAAAAAAGCCCTGGAACGAACTGTTCCGGGTTTTCCCGTTCACACTGCAGCGACTGATGTGGGAGCATACCAGGAGGCACAAGGGAGTGTTCACACTGTTGGCCTGGAGGCACAGCTGTAAGGCGCAGCTTTCTGTTTTTATAATCTGGAGATACGTGCTTATGCGCATGAACGCATAAGTGCATAAGAGAAATGTGGCTTTTGGCGTTCGCACTTTGTTGGTGCGGGATGGATGCGGGATAATTGCACTTTCCAGGGTTTGCTACCACTTTCACCAGGTATCTTTTAAACTCGGGAGCGAAGCGTTACAAGACGGGTTGAGTACAGGTGGGGAACGCCGGACAGATGTGCCTGTGTGAACGGCCCATTTAATCCGGTTGTGAAACGTTCCTCACACGGGCCTATATCGGGGCAAACTGCCAGTCTGAACTCAGCCTAAGTGTAGGAGGTGTTGTTTTTCTTTTTAATTTTTCTCCCCAGGATGATCACATGCCCTCTCCCCCCCCCGTCTCTGCCTGCCAATCAGCTGAGCACCATAAGTGAGCAAATGGGAACCCCAGGTGAGCTGATTTAGTTGGTTGGTCTGGGTCCCAGCCATTTATTTTAAAAACATCTCTGTAACACTTCCAATGATTCAGCAGTAAAATGACATCAATATGTGATTTTAAAAACGAAATAAAAATGCAGAAATCATATACACCCCCCCACACACAAAAAAAAAACCTTTCACCCCACAGCCAACCTAAGCTTGGACCACTCTGCCTAACAGGTCCATGTTCTGTGCAAATACACAATAACATATAAGCACCACTTTAACTGAAAACCCACTGACTGCTACTCCTAACTGTATACTTCCAGTTACCATCCAGAGCATACAACACAATCCCGTCTCTGAACCTAAGTTCCACTTCATAACCCTGTTTGCTCCAGATCGATTTGAGCCCAGCAGCACTTTAGAGACCAATAACATTTTCAGGAAGCTTTCAAGACCCAAAGCTTCCATAGGGCTTAAGATGGAAGAAGTAAATGTAACAAAAAAGACACTGTTGTGGTATCTGATTAGTACTGCCCGAATGACTTATGCACAATCTTGGAAGCAGGATAGAATACCAGAAAAATGGGAATGGATACAGAAAGTGTTATTCATGGCCGAAATGGACAAATTAATGAAGAAGCTTAATAACAAAGAAGATCAAGAATTTTTTGAAGAATGGAAAGACTTTAAAGAATATCTGGAAAAAAACTGGGATGTAAAGCATAATTTACTTTGTTTTGATCATTATTAAGGGCAGAAACATATAAAGGTTTGGAATGTTTAGATTAAGATATTGTTACCTTGAAATTTAAGAGGATAATGGGAAAGGAAAAATAGAAAATAAATGGGAAAGGGGGGAGGAGCATTGCGGGAAGCCACAAAAGGGGGGGAGGGGATAAGAGAAAGGGATATGTGATAAAAGAAATGTAATGTAATGTTGAATGTGTTGATATATCCAAAATAAAAGTTTTGACACACACACAAAAAAGACCCAAAGCTTCCTTCATCAGATACATATAGAATACATGACGGTTACCCTCCTTTTACAGAGACAGTCACGCTTTAAATGATTGACATCAAGCGTTCTTAAAATTACAGTACCTGAAAAGTATGCAGACGGGAGTGATCTCAGCTCAACATACTTTACTTAGTTCAAAACAAGACAAAGAGCTGGCTCGCAGGGTGGTGTATATAACCCAAGAAACAACCCCACACCCCACACCCATGATTGGCTATTTACAGTGTCCGAGAGATCCATAGGCTCTCAGTCGGGATCCAAGCCCTCCTATTGGTGCGGGCTAGGATCCGCTTGACCCTTTGTTCTCATTCCCGAAGCTCTGCTACTTCACCAAACCATGTGGCGACCAGGTCGCCTCCGCGGTCGGGGATGAATACATTACAGTACCCATGCAATGAAGTGAAGAAACAGACTGACAAGGCTAGACACGTAGCCATTGATGGTGTATTGCTGGACAGGCACGAAAGAGATCACAACAGAACACCACTGGTTGACACCCGCAGCTCAAACCACCCCAAGGCATCATCAGGGATCTATAGTCCATCCTGGATTTTGATAATTATCTCTCAAATGCCTCGGGTGCCAGGCTTTTCCTTGCTTCCAGACAGGTTCCCAACCAAACTAGCTTTCTACCTGCAACTGTGGGAGACACAATCCCAGAGGCCAGTTCCGCCCCCGTATTCACTAAGGCTATTTGAGGACCTAATAGTATCTGGCATGCCATTTGAGGCACATCCACTTTCTTATCCTTCGGTGTACTATATTGTACTATATCTCACAGAGCAAATAGGTCAGTCACTGCACACACGCACAAATAGTCACAAATCTGACAATAAAACCATGATATTCAGAAACCAGTGGGTAAACGTTTCTGCCTCCCAGGGCATTGTCACCATTCTTCAACAAAAGAAACAGCAGGAAACTGCTGAATTAGGATTAATCGAGAACTCCACCCCCACCCACCCCAAAGCCTGAACAAAGGCCTGGGACTCAACCATTACAAGAATTAACCGGATTAGCAAAATGAGAGAGATTGCATTATCATCACTCTCTGCTACTCTGAATGGTCTCTGTGCTTTTCTTTATTGCATTTGGTTTTCCACTATTACATTTCACCTTGCACTTCCTGCATTCTGTGCCCTTTGACCCTGATATGTTTATGACTATGTTCATACATGTATGTGTACCTAGAATTGGAATCGACTAAGTAAGCACTGATAAAAACGTTAGCCATTTGTCTTTATGGTCCACAAGGATACTCTTGTTCATTGTTGCTACAAGACTAACATGGCTACTCTAGAATTTTGGGATTGGATCCAGCTAGTGTTTTCACTCATTCTTGCCCAAGTCCCCTCCTTACTACACCTCTCATACCAAATGGGATTTGACCATGCAGGTCCCCAGGGCAACTGGCAGGAAATTGGGGGGTGGGGGAAGAAAAAGAAGAAGAGATTGGATTTATACCCCACCCTTCATTCGGAGTCTCAGAGCGGCTTAGAAACTCCTTCCCCCTCCCCTCCCCACAACAGACACACTGTGAGGTAAGTGGGGCTGCGAAAGTTCTTTCGAGAATTGTTCTTTCAAGAACAGCTCTGATAGATCTATGGCTTGCCCAAGGTCATCCAGCAGCTGTAAATGGAGGAGTGGGGAATCAAACCCAGTTCTCCCAGATTAGAGTCTGTGCACTTAACCACTACATCAAACATGGTGTAGTGTTGCAAGCATGATGATGTCACTTCCAGATACAAGCCAGAGGTCACAATAGGTAGATCTAGGAATCACTAGAAACTTGATGGTTTTACCATAGAGTTTCCAGCAATTCCTAGAGCTCCTGCTCTCACTTTCTGGTTGTAACTGGAAGTGATGTTATTGCACTTGTGACACCTGTGAGGTTTTTAATTTTAACATTTTAAATTTTAATTTATCCCACCTCCCCTCCGATGCTGCTCTAAGCAGTGAGGGGAAACAGGAACTCAGGGGAGGGGATGTGGAGGCTTGGCAGTCCTGTCCCCAGTGTAGACGTTTTTGGTGGTTGACCCCTCACAAGTTCTCTCAGAGCTGTTCTCTCGAGAGCAGCCCTCAAAAGAGCTCTCTCAGCCCCACCTGCCTCACAGGATGTCTCTTGTGGGGAGTGAAAGGGAAAGGAGATTGTAAGCCACTTTGAGACTTCGAGTGAAGCGTGGGGTATAAATCCAATCTCCTCCTCCTTCTTCTTTTCACCAGCATAACAAGTGGTTGGATTCCACACATTATTATTACCTGCACTTTTTCTTTCTCTGGTTTCACTAGAATTCTACTATGGATCTTTTTTAAAAAAATGGAAGAAAAAACATGTTTGCAGGAATATAAAAGGTTGAGTCACCACACCTCTTAGAGGAAGTATAAGCTTTTAAGCTGTTTTAATTCCTCATAAGGGCATCAAGTATCTTAATGGCTTTAACTCCTGAAAACAATATAAGCTCCTGTAACCCTTTTTGGTGAAATAACTGCTTCAGCTGCATTCAAGATGAAAAGAAACAGGGGCCTAAAACACTTTTGTTACTTGAGTTGGAGAGAAGGGAGTTTAGGCTGCTGCTAATCAGAGTTCAAAAGTACAGAGGTTAAAGCGGGTCAGTCACTGGGGTGGCAAAATGTCACTTAAAGTGCTTCAACTATCCACAGACCCATTAGTCTGCCACTTAATGAGAACTATTCCCCCCCAAAAATGTAAGCCACATAATTTGACATGAGCAGGGTAGCTTGTGGAGGAAGTAGCTCCATGGCAGAGCAGGCTCTCTCCACACAGAAGGTCCCAGGTTCAGTCTCCAATAACTCCAACAGGAGGTCATATGGAAGACCTCCACCTGACAGCTGCTGGCAGAGTAGCCGATGCTGAGCTTGCTAGACCAATGGCCTGATGTGGCAATGTGGCACTTAAATGTGTTTTCCCCACCACACTGCCTTCAAGGACCATGAAAACAACTCATCACTTCCCTTGAAACCCAAAGATGTGAGGACCATTTTCTCTCTCTTTCTTATTCTAGATCAGAGGTGGCCAAACTTGCTTAACCTAAGAGCCATGTAGAATAAATGTCAAATGTTTGAGAGCCGCAAGACATGACAAATATTACACACATGTTTTTATTGAAAAATATGTAGATTTGCTTTTTATTAACATTAAACAACACTGCCAAAAATAAAACAGAAGGGGTAAAAACAGATATTGATAATGATATTTATTCATCCAATGATATTTATTTGTTTGCTAATTATATTTATTTGTCTGAGAGAGAGAGAAAGAGAGAGAGAGATGGAAAGAAAGAATAAAAGAGGTGGAAAGAAAAAGAGAAAGAGACTTCTGGTCTATGGCGGCATGCTAGCAGACTCACCTCCCGGATCTCCCAGGGGTGAGGCTGTGCTCTTAGGAGCACAGATTCTAATCTGGGAGAACCAGGTTTGATTCCCCACTCCTCTACATGCAGCTGGGTCAGTTACAAGTTCTTTTACAGATCACGAGCAGTTCTTGAAACAGTTCTCTCAGCCCCACCTACCTCACAGGGTGTCTGTGGTTGGGAGGGGAAGGGAAAGGAGATTGTAAACCAGTCTGAGACTCCTTCAGGTAATGAAGGGCAGGGTATAAATCATCTTAATTCAAAAATTCTCTTCTTAATTCAAAAAGATAGCCATTTTTTCCATGATAGGTACGCTACCCCAGCAGGATCTAGCTGTTCAGCGGAATGGCCTGGTGTCATAGCCAAGAGTGGAGCAATTATATTATCTCCTGTCCTTTCATAATAATTACAGAGCACATGAGGCAGAGTCTGTCACCCTTACAGCACAAGCAGGTTGGGCCTGTCCACTAGGCAGGTCCTGGGCAATTGCCTAGGGCACCAGAGGTGGAGGGGAAGCAACCGTCCCCAGTGCCCACCCACTGGCAGTGTCCGGGAGCTGCAGGAGGTGTCTGCAGCCCCACTCTGCTCCTTCCCTATCTGCCTTGTGGGGGCAGGCCCAGCCCTTTTCCTTCTTCCTTGGCCACCTTCACCTCACTGTGGTGGGGAGGCAAGAATGGGGACTACTTCACCTCCTCTGTGGCCAGGCTCACCAGTGCTCACTGGGTGAGAAGAAGGCAGACACTGCCTCACCATGCCTCCCTGCCATGCCGGGGGGAGGTGGGCACAGGGGCCACCTCTCCGCCTGTGTGCCTCCTCTCTGCCTCAGCATGCAGGGTGAGGAGGGAGGGTGCAACCTCCCTGTACCTCCCCTCCTCTGTACCTCACTGCTTCCTGGGGTTCAGGAGGAGAGGGGCGGGTGTTGCCTTGCCTCCTCCACACCTCAGTGCCATGCACAGGGTGAGGAGCCTCCACATCTCACTGCCATTGTTTTCCTGCCTCCCTGCAGAGAAGGTCGAGGTGGACAGCTTGGGTGCACTATCCCTGACCACAGGACCAATGTCAGTCAATTGAAGGGATGTGCTTGTAATGAACCTCAAGGACTGCTTGCTGCTGCTGGCAAAGCACTTACAAACTGCTAACAAAATGTAGTTCTGTAATGGAAGAAAATATAATTTAAAAAAAATCACCTGTGTTGGATTTTCTGTACTGGTTTTATAGTTTTACAATCTGGAGAATGCCCAGGCATGAGTCATGCAAAGCACTTGTGATGCAGATTGCCAGAATATGTATTCTGTGGCACATAGACCTTGTTCACCTTTAACCTCAGATCTAAAACTTTCCAGTACTTAAAGAATGCACGAGCTGTTTCAAAACCTCAAGTGTCCCAAATATAGAAGCTAATGACACTGTGATCCTTGCAAAATAACATAGTCAAAAACTGAACTTGCCCTGCCTGTAATATCCAATGGGATTTTCCCCCCCTTGCGTTGATCCTCCAAATGCTTGAATTGCTAAAATGTTCACAACTTCAAATGAACTGTTTTTCAAGTGAATGTGTTGCATTTGTGTGTATGCAGTTGGTGGCATTCCTTGTTCATCATCCCACTAGCAACCAGCCAGTAACTGCTGTTGTTATGTGCTTGAAAGCACCATGCTCAGGGATGTTGTGAGCTTCATTAAAAAGATGATCAACGCATATAAGCAATACAAAGCACAAATCAGATCTATTCATATTGGATTACACAATGCTCAGAATTAGTGGTATAAAAAAAAGAAAATGAATTAGAGTCAATCCTTTTGCTGATTTAAAAACCCAAGTCTGTTTTCTTAATATTGCAACTAAATGAAGTGGGCAAATCTCTATGTGCATCTAGTAGCTGTAAGAACACCACATAGAGATTTGCCCACGTATAAAAAGTTTTTAAGCCTATTGAAGGGCTAGTCCCAGATAGTATACTGCATAACAACATAGAGAATGTTCTGTTCATCTGCAAAATAGGATTCAAACACATAATGGTTGCTGGTAATCACTTCTGATGAAGTTTTCCATCAAAATGAAGTAGAAGGCGGACTCGCCGTAATTTGTTGATACTGTTGGACTGTAAATTGTTGGGAAACTGTTGACACTGTGAACTGTTGGTTTGTAATATTGTATGTCTTATAAATGTATTTCCATTTGCATCTGGTTAACCTCCAAAGGCCAACCTAAACAATTCAGTTTTGGAAGCCCTGCATAAACAAAGCAAGTCTCGCAGGGCAGGGGTGTCATTTGAGAGTGTATTCCACAGGGTAGAGGGCAGAACTGAAAAAGCCCCTCCCCTGGTAACAGCTAATTGAACCATCCTGCAGCCGGGCACCTGCAAGAGGCCCCAAGAGGATGACCAAAGGGGGAGCAGGGGTATACAGGAGAGGTGATTCTGTAACTGTGAGGGTCCCAGACTGTAACCAGTGCAGCTGCCGCAAAATTCAGGTAATATGAGCTGACTGTGGTGCTCGGGTCAGCAATCTGGCAGTCACATTCTGAACCACTTGCAGTTTCTGAAGCATTTTCAAGGGTTGTTGTTGTTGTTCAGTTGCACAGTTGAGTCCAACTCTTTGTGACCGCATGGCCCACATCACACCAGGCCCTCCTGCCATCGTGCTCCAAAGTCTGTTTAATTTCATGTTCATTGCATCAATAACACTGTCTAACCATGTCATCCTTTGACGTCCCCTTCTTCTTTGACCTTCAATCTTTCCCAGCATCAGGGTCTTCTCCAGTGATTTGGTGGCCAAAGTATTTGAGCTTCAGCTTCAAGGGTAGCCCTATGTAAAGCAAGTTGCAGCAATCCAGTCTGCAGGTAACCATTACATAGATCAGTATGACAAGGTCTGACACAGACAAATGGGGAAGCCAGTTGGCAAGCCTAGCATAGATGAAGACACATCAACTGTGCTACCATGGACACTTGATTATCCAAAGGAAAACAAAACCAGACAGTAAGGCGTCAGAATACCTGCCAGACTGACATTTGTGACTCTCAAGGAAAGAATTCTGTTCAGATTTGAAACACTGGTGGAAGGGTCATGATTAATTAAGTTCCAAAGGCATGTCCTTTCTCCCAGTGGGTGATCAGCAGACTCAAGGACTGAACTATAGACATGTATATTACAAAAGTATTTAAAGCCTGCTGGAGTTAAAACAAAAACAGTCATTATAGAGAGGTTCTTGCAGTATCACGCTTTGTGGTTTGGGAATATCTCATCTCTGCTCAGTCATCAGCACAAACTCAGTTCATGCAGGGATCATTTTGCCACTATTCTCAGCTACAGCAACATGCCTGGCCATTCTCAGCAAAAGTTACATATCACTTTTTGGCCTTCTACCTTGAGAATGATATAGTTGCACATATTTTTCAGAGTTTGACTCTACAACTCATAATCAAGTAGCAGATGTTGATTCTACAAATGAACGTGTATTACAATCTAGCATCACCTGGTTTTACCGCCAACTCATCTTTAAGTAGTTGCACTAAGCTGGGGGGGGGCGGAACCAGTTGCTGTCTTCTCTCCTGAGTCTGCAAAACGCAGGAACCTGCATTTAGTATGATCTTTAGGAGATTCTCAGACTGGGAATTTAGACTAAAACCCCACACTTTCATGACTTGAACTCCAAGAGGAAATGCAATTATATGACGTTCTTCCAGCAATTACTTCTTCCAGATCAAATATTATAAAATGGTGGAGAGGAGAGTGATATAAGCCACTTTGGGTCCCCACTGGGGGGGGGGAAGTAGGCTATAAATGGGGGGGGGGGGGGGGAGAAAAATGAATAAATAAATCCAGCAGAACATTTTCCACCTGTAAGACACTTTCTCCACAATGAACACAAGGCAAGGGAGGGACTGTGGCTCAGTGGTAAGGCCTCTGCTTGACATGTAGAAAGCCCCAAGTTCAATCCCTGGCATCTCTAGTTAAAAGGATAGATACTGGCTAAATATCAGGAGAAACTTCCTGACTGTAAGAGTGGTTGAGCAGTGGAACAGACTGCCTTGGGAGGTGGTGGGTGCTCCTTCGCTGGACGTTTTCAAGCAGAGGCTGGACGACCATCTTTCGGGTACATTGTAGGGCTCTTTCGACTATACTCCTGCAGAGTGCAGGGGGTTGGACTAGATTACCTGCAAGGTCCCTTCCAACTTTAACATTGTATGATTCTATGATTTTATGATTAATAGGTGATGGGGAAGACCTCTGTCTGAGACCCTGGAGAGTCGCTGCCAGTTTGAGTAGACAGTAAAGCCGTAGACTCCACCCTCCAAACCAACTATTCCCTTCTGGGGAACCATTGTTGCCAATCTCCAGGTGAGGGCTGGAGATCACTCAAAATTACAACTGTTTTTTAGGTAGCAGAGATCAGTTCCTCTGGAGAAAATGGTGGACTCAGTGTCATTATACCCTGCTGAGGTCGCCACAGCAAATTGAGACTGAGTGTCCAAGGCCGGGCCACCCGCCCAGAGCCTCTTTCTAGAGGCCGTTGTATTTATTTCCACAACGGGCCTTTTTCCTAGTTGAGATATAAACAAGTTCCGGGTCTTAACAGTACTGTGTCCGTTCTAATGATTTTGGTGGGTACAGGCCAAGATATAGATAATTCAAATGTAACCCCTCCTAACGCCCACGCATATGTCACATTCACACCGCCTAGCTCCAGTGTCTCTAACCACCCTTTCACATGGGAAATATATGAGCCCACTATCTACTAAGCAAGCTGGCACCAGGAGATTGAAGGACATTCCTCTGTGAACCGGAGAAAGACTTCTTCTTAAGTGTTACACTTCTATGATAGTGCAGTCACACACTCTGCACTCACACCCCCACCTAAGGAATGCTCCTCCCCCAGCATCTATGGCAAACTGAGCGAAGCAAGAGTTTGACAGCATCATAAGCATAACCCATCGTTCACCATTTTTTCTTTCCTCTCTCTGTGTATGAAAAAAATCCCCTTTGCGCACTTGACATATTGGACTCAATCCCAGGAAAGCTTATGCCAGGAGTGGCCAAACTGTGGCTCGGGAGCCACATGGGGCTCTTTCACACATATTGTGCGGCTCCCTGCAGGGCGGCTGGGGAAGCTAAATAGCATTAGCAAGCAAATATCATTGGACAAATAAATATTATTATCAATATCTGTGTTTACCACTTTTTATTATTTTGGCAGTCTCATTTAATGTTAATAAAAAGCAAATCTGCATGTTTCCCAGTAAAAACATGTAATACTTGTTCATGTCTTGCGGCTCTCAAACATCTGACATTTACTCTATGTGGCTCTTACGTTAAGCAAGTTTGGCCACCCCTGGCTTATGCTATGACGTATTTCTTAACCTAAAGACTCTTGTTTTGTTTAGGTAGTTAGGGGGAGGCTACTCTCACTTAGGAGCTGCGGTGGCTCAAGTGGTTAAGACACTGAACTGCAGGCTGTGGAAGGTCAGTAGTTCAGCAGTTCGAGACCCGGGTGCCGCAAGATGGGGTGAACTCCTGTCTCTAGTTCCAGCTCCTGACAACCTAGCAGTTCGAAAGCAAGAAATTGCAAGTAGATAAATAGGGACCACTTCGGTGGGAAGGTAACAGTGTTCCGTGCGCCTTGGTGTTTAGTCATGCCGGCCACATGACCACGGAAACATCTTCGGACAGCGCTGGCTCTTCGGCTTTGAAACGGAGATGAGCACCGCAACCCTAGAGTCGGATTCGACTGGCTTTCGAGCAAGGGAACCTTTACCTTTACCTGGCTGTGCTTGGAGGTCTCCCGCTATTACAAACAACTGATCTCCAGAGGACAGAGACCAGCTCCTCTAGAGAAAATGGCTGCTTTGGAGGGTGGACTCTATGGCATTGTACCCCGCTGAGGTCCCTGTCCTCCCCAAACCCAGGCCTCCCTAGGCTCCCCCCAAAGAATCTCCAGGTATTTCCTCACCCAGAGTGGCCAACCCAGAGTTCCCAACTGCAGCCTTTAGAGGGGTGCATCTCACTCATGAGCACTCAGACTCATTCATCAGATCTACCCAATGTCAAGTAAGAATAATGCCGAGTAAGAATTTCTTGGCAGGGCAGTCTTAATCATTCTGGGGCCTTGGGCAAAAGTCCAAGATGGGGATCTGGAATCATTGATACCCCCACCCTGCTGCCCCCTCACTGGAGTCAAGCAAAGGGTGGGGGAAAGATCTGGTAGAAGTTCAGCCAGTGGGAATGTGGGAAGAGGTGTTTTCAGCAGCTGCCCCCCAGCAGTGGATCTCCCTCCCTCAGAAGCTGAGCGCGGCTGTTTCCCTGAAGGTCTTCAAGACGGATCTGAAAACCTGCCTTTTCCAGAGGGCCTTTGAATTGGATGAATGAATTACAGTGATGCAGGGAGCAGTGGAAATCTACTAGGGGCACTACGGGAAAAGTGATTTTCTTGAATGTATCGATTTTCTTTTGCTGCATAAACCATCATGGGGGATTTTTCTTCACTGTAAGGCCATCCATAAAATAAATAAATAAAGGGATCAATCCACAAAGATGACATGTCTATCTATCACTCGGTGCCAAGCTGGTTGAAGCCCTTCAGATTCCTCTGGCACACAACAGAGAGCCTCTTTTGTGAGGGATGGCACGCGTTCAGCAGCCTTCCGATCATTCTGTCTCTTTTCCTCTCTCATCCTCCCATCCCGAATGAACAGCGATGAGACACCCTTTAGCACTTTGGGTTTTAAGTTACATGACAGAGCGCTCTTTCTTTTACCCAGTTAATGGCAAGGTGGTGATAAGATGTCCTAACAGGCATGCAGAAGAAAGGCCATTGTGCAGCATCAAGACGGATGGCTTACAGACTCCATTTGCCTGTACTTGAATTTCTTTCCCAGAAAGAGCTGCACCCCTTCGTTACTGCAAGACTGGATGTTCCCGGTCCTCTTCTTTTTACACTATTCTTCTCCTCCACAAATGTACAGCTCCTTTGCTCCCCGGGATCATCCACCAATCTGAACTGGAGAATTCGTGGCTGTCCCCCTTCTCTACGTTACCACCTGTCAATATCGATGCAACATAGCAAATAAAACCCATCTTGATGGGATCATACACGTGATTGTCTGAAGGCTCTTTCTGTGTGGTGGGTTGTTAATGCACAAGTGTGTAAGAATGCATTAGTAAAACCAGCACCACACAAAAAAAGAATCTCCAGGGATTCATTTGAACGATCACCTCTAGAAGACTTTTCTGCATTGTTTTATAAATGCTGCACCATACACATTGATGGTGCAGAAGGGAGGGAAGATGCAGTTGTAGGGGAGGTAGTAGGCACTGCACCAAATTGCATACCCTCCAGTTCTGGATCAGTGTTCTAAGCTGAGTTAGTGTGAGCTCTGGCTCACACATTTTTATCTTAGCTCAGGAAGGATGGCTCCAGGAAGACTTCCGGTGATGGCAGCGCGCTAGAGCAGACTCACCTCCCAGACCACCCGGGGGTGAAGCTGTGCTCCAGCCAAAGGCGGGGGTGCGCAGGCTCGTCACCCCCCCAGGGACCCGGTTGAAGGGACCCTGGCCATGGAACTTCTGAGAGGTTGCCTCTTCGATGGCGCAGTGCCGGAGAATTGAGGCACCTCTCTGTTCTGACGGTTCTCCGTGCTGAGAAACCGAATGGACTTAAGCAACACTGACCGTGGCAAGCGCAGGAGATTGAGCATCCGAAAAGAGAATGTACATGAGGTCTGAGGACTGATTATGAATGTGAGTCATTTAAACGGTCTTTAAAGAAAAAAGAAAGCTCCCTACCCTAACCTACGCAGCAGAGTTTAAGGCAAGCGGTGGGGGACGCCTCCCAAGTGCACGAACTTTTGAGCGAATGAGGGGGGAGCGGAAGAAAAAATGGCTAAAACAGTTAAGAAGTTCTTACCAAGGTGTGTTTGAGCAGTTGAGTGCACATTCAGAGACTTTTAGGGAACTTGTGAAAGTAAACAAACCGAGAAACATGGCGGGGAAGAGGATGGAAAAGGAGAAGATGTTGCAATCGAAAGTGACGGAGAGCCCAAAACTGGAAGGAACCAATGAGCTGGCAAAGACTTTGGCAGAATCCATGCGCCCCCTAATGGACCAGCTGAATAAATTCAAGGAACAGATGTCTAAAATGACTCAATGTATCACCGCTCAGCAAACCCAGATAAATGAGACTTTGAAAATGATGAATCAAACAGCTGAGTAGGTGAAAGAAGTGGATGCCACTGCCCAAAAGGTGAAGAAAAAAGTAAAACAACTGGAAAAGAAGCAAGTCTCCACAGAAGATCAATTGCTACAACTACAAATGGAAAAGGCTAATATGATTCTTCGTTTCCAGGGCATGCCAGAGACTAAGGGAGATAATCTGAAGGAACTGATGAGTGAAATATTGGCCCCAGTGACAGAGATGAAGGCGGAATTATTGATAAGCGATATGGATGTGGCCTACAGGTCATATTCAGGATATATAAAGAAAAACAATCTGCCTGGGGAAATTGTTGTAAGATTCTCAAAGAGGCATGTGAGGAATTCAATCCTGAAAGCAGTATCTGGAGTACCCCTGAAAGTTGGGGAGAATGTCATCAGAGTTCTAAAAGATATTCCATTTGAAATAAGACAAAGGAGAAAGAAATATAAAGATCTTATTCTTTTTCTTCAGACAAATTCAATTGGATATAGATGGCTAACTTCAGAAGGCCTCACCTTCAAAATTAAGGATAAAAAAGAAAAGATTGACTGTGTTCTGAAAGCTCGGGAATTTTTAAGAGTCCAGCTGGGAGGGCCAGAGGAGGAAGAAAAAGAAGGGGAGGACAGCAAGTCCAACGGTGAGCTGGACTCGGATTCTTCCAGAAAGGACTCTCTTTCAGAGAAAGGGGAAGCAGCTCCTAAAAGTCCTTATAAGCTGCGGAAGAAACGGAGTAAGGAGAAGTGAAGGCTGAAGGACTCTGAATTGTGCCTTTGAAAAACTTTGAAATGAGATGATTCGGGGTATTTCTTAATGACAGTTAATTTTACTTGACTCAGTTTGTAAAGAGATCAGCGGGATTAAGACTTGATGTTTGTTTAAGCTGATTAGAAGATCTCCTCTCTTGGGTTTTTAGTTAGTAGTGGGTATCTTTCTTTTATCCCATAAATGTAGTCCCCTTTCCCATTTTCTGTTGTAGTTTGTAGTATTATAAAAAAATAAAAAATCCCCTTCGGGGGCTATTAAAAAAAAAAAGAAGGATGGCTCCAGAGCAAACTAATTTATGCAGCAGCCAAATCACTTGCTCACAACTTTAATGCCAGTAGCTCACAAAGTAGAATTTTTGCTCACAAGACTCCACAGCTTAGAGGGAGCATTGTTCTGGATCCACTCTCAGAAATTCTCCCAGACGAACCAATGTTAAGGAGGAATGACAGAGAACAAAATTTTGGAATAATCACAGCACAGAATGGAAGAGATCTGCTCACCCAATTTTTGTCTTTTATTCACCCTCTAGAAAACCCTTTCCCAAGGTCTCATTATACTCTAATGTAACCAAGGTCTAGAACCTGGAATGGGGAAACTGTTGGAGTTTGCAAGTTCTCTCACTGATGTCATGGAAGAATTTACATGTTTGATTATGCATGCTGATATCCTAGCTATTTAGTTAGACACCCAATGGCAGACCATGCACGTATATGCCACCACAGCAAGGTGCTAAAATGCATAATTTGTTAGGCTTGGGATTCTCCAATTGGGTAATCAATAGATAAGAAGATGTCTCATGGGTGGAGACTTAGAAAGTTTATTGCTCTTTGTTCTAACTCTGGCCTGGCACTGGCACACATAGTTTAGCCTTTAGAAAGTCAAGATGTAGGTTAGTGAAGTCAGAGAGGATGTTAATCCTTTGTTTTGTTTCTAGCATTTCCCAGTTTACCCCTCCCTCATTAGTAAAGTTTCTTGTTTAAAAGCTGATACAAGGGTTCTGCTGCATTTATTAACTCTGCATTTTACATTGAAATCCCCAGTTTGGTGTAGTGGTTAAGTGCACAGACTCTAATCTGGGAGAACTGGGTTTGATTCCCCACTCCTCCACTTGCAGCTGCTGGATGACCTTGGGCAAGCCATAGTTCTGTCAGAGCTGTCCTTGAAAGAGCAGTTTCTGTCAGAGCTCTCTCAGCCCCACCTACCTCACAGGGTGTCTGTTGTGGGGAGGGGAAGGGAAAGGAGTTTGTAAGCCGCTCTGAGACTCCAAGTGAAGGGCGGGGTATAAATCCAATTTCCTCCTCCTCCTTCCTCCAGAAACACAGACAAGAGCAGACTTTATTATATAGCTCAATGGAACAAAGTGAGCCAGCGTGATGCAGTGGTTAAAGTATCAGGATAGGTTCTGGGAGGCTCAGATTCAAATCCCTACTCTGCCATGGACGTGTGCTGGATGACCTTGGGCCAGTCACACACACACTCAGACTAACCTACCTCAAGAAGTTGTGGTGAGGACAAAATGGAGAAGGGGAGAATGCTGTAAACCACTTTGGGGTCTCTACTGAGGAGAAAGATGGGGGTATGAATGAGGTATAAAAGAAATGGCTTGTAATTGTGGAACACAGCTATGGGGGTGGGCTCCTTGCTTAGATGTTTGGGTCATTAGAGGCAGAGAGCAAACCTGGGCACACCCCTGTGGTTTCCCCAGGAGCACCCCTTGACTTTCTCCTACATAACTGAGGGATGGCCATTCACTGACAATCAACCCCGTACCCAGACATTTTTTTGTTGGGGGTGCACCAAGGTGCCCCTTGGGGAGGGTGGGATTTGGAGAGGAGAGGGACCTCATCAGGGTATAATGCTTCAGCCAGTGCTGCTCGAGCCACACAGGCAGGGAGACACATGCCCATCCGAGCCATTGGACCCCAAGAGCAATGCTCCCTCCAAGCTGTAGAGTCCTGCGAGCAAAAATTCTCCTTTGTGAGCTACCGGCATTCAAGTTGTGAGCGAGCGATTTGGCTGCTACATAAATCAGTTTGCTCTGGAGCCGTCCTTCCTGAGCGGAGACAAAAATGTGTGAGCCAGAGGCTAAAAAACTGTGAGCTAGCTCATACTAACTCAGCTTAGAGGGAACACTGCCCAGGAGCACTGGCTGTGGCCCGTACTTACTGGTGATGCTGTGAGAGAGGGTGGTAGGAGAGCGGGCAAACAAGCAAGCAGCCAGCCATGGGAGCTTCTGCCTCCTTGGCTGGGAGGGAGGGAGGAAGGGAGGGAGGGAGGGAGGGAGGGAGAGAGAGAAGGAAGGAAGGAAGGAGGCTCTCACTGGCTAGCTGGCTCCCTCTCTCATGCAGGCCCGGCTTGCCACCACCACTGGGACTCGGGGGAGGCACAACTGTTTGGGGAGGTGCTGACTTCTTTGGAGGGTGCCTGGTTGTTTGGGGAGGGTGCCAGGCACTCGTGGGCACCCCCGTGCATACAGGCCTGCTGACAGTAGGTGGCCCAGTTCTCTGATCTTCAGGAGAGCGCCATATGGATCTGAGTGCCATATCCCCCCCCTCCAAAGAAACCCTTCATTGAAATATACAGATTTTCCCTTCAGACAGACCTCACCCATTTCAGTGGCAAGCAGCCCAGTGGTTTGCAGACAATATTCTTTTTTTCCCCTCTGGTCAAAAGGAAGGAAACACAGTCAATGCAAACAATGGCCATTGTTCCTTCTTGGAGAATAGTGACTTGGAAACCCAAAACATGCAGCCAGGGGGTGTTCTTTGGAAAGAGGGAAGCTAAAAGTGGATGTTAAGGTTAGTCATTGAACAAACACTAGCAAGGAGAGCGTGAAAGGGAGTGCTGGATCTACACTTGAGAACTTGAGGAACTAATTGCAATGGACATTCTCCAGATAGTTCTAAAATGATTCCACTGAAATCTGCCATAAGCGTCTTAGGTTTCCACTTGGCTGGGGCTATTGCCTGACCTGCTCACCAAACGTCCTTGATGCAGGCATTACTTCATGGTACTAGACAATAGAAAAACCACAGAATGAACGCAGGACTGCTCAGTGTAATCAAACTCCCTTCCTCCTTTTTCATTTTCCATTTCTTAGTGTAATGAGAAAAGGAAATCCAACATATAGCTAATCAAAGGTGAATTGTTCATGTGTAACAGAAAATTGGACTTTGCTCATCCTGAGTTCACTCCTCCTGGTTTTGACAACAAATGTAGGGACACCTGAAAATACATCTGCTCTGTCACAGAATCCCTGAAGTCTGAGACTGACATACGGTTCATAAGAAAAGTGTTGTTATTGGCACAGGATGGATTGACGACTGTCCTCCATTCCAGTTGTCTGTGATTGTATAAACAAAGCATGTGGTCTTTCACTTATGATCCATCCCCAAAGTTTGTTTATTTATTTATTTATTATCAAATTTATACCCCGCCCTCCCTGCAAGCAGGCTCAGGGCTGCTTCCATAAAATCATAAATACATTAAAATTACACAATATTTAACCATACAGTAAAAACATTATAAATACGAAGTGCTGGCAGCTGTTAAATTAACCTAGATGGTATATTGCTAGAGTAAATTTCCACTGCCCAGATGTTCCATGATGTTTCTGCTCATAATCAGTTAAATTTTAAAACCACAGACCAAGCTCTGCAGTAACGGCCTGCAATAGGGGCCTGCAGTAGCGGCCTGCAGTAGCGGCCTGCAGTAGTGGCGGCCCCTAATTAAATGCCCGGTGGAAGAGCTCCATCTTACAGGCCCTGTGGAACTGCAAAAGGTCCCGGAGGGCCCTGATCTCCTCCGGGAGCTCATTCCACCAGGTAGGGGCCGCCACTGAAAAGGCTCTGGCCTGGTGATAGCTAGCTTGGCCTCCCTCGGGCCAGGGAGGGTCAGCCGATTTTGAGACCCAGACAGTAGTGCTCTCTGGGGTATATACGGGGAAAGGCGGTCCCTCAGGTATGTCGGACCCCGGCCATATAGGGCTTTAAAGGTAAGAACCAGCACCTTGAAGCGGATTCGGTACACTATTGGCAGCCAGTGCAGTGTCCTCAGCACAGTCTGGATGTGCTCCCATCTAGGGAGACCCATCAGCAGCCTGGCTGCGGCATTCTGCACCAGCTGCAGCTTTCAGAACCGCGACAAGGGCAGCCCCATGTAGAGAGTGTTACAGTAGTCTAGTCTCAAGGTAACCATCGCATGGATCGCTGTTGCCAGGTCAGTGCGGTCAAGGAAAGGAACCAACTGCCTAATCAGTCTAAGATGGTAAAAGGCCGACTTGGCAGTGGCCGCTACCTAGACCTCCATGGTAAGGGAGGGATCCAGGAGCACACCCAAACTTCAAACCTTCGGTGCTGGCACCAATGGAGCCCCTCCGAAGGTCGGAAGTGGGATCCCCACCCACGAACCACCCTGACTCAGGCACAGGACCTCTGTCTTCGCTGGATTCAGCTTCAGCCGACTCAGTCTAAGCCAACCAGCCACAGCCTTTAAAGCCCCGTCCAGGTCTTCCGGTCTGGAGCCTGACTGGCCACCCAACATCAGATAGAGCTGGGTGTCATCAGCATACTGATGGCACCCCAGCCCATACCTCCGGGCAATCTGGGCAAGGGGGCGCATATAGATGTTAAATAACATCGGGGACAGCACAGCCCCTTGGGGCACACCGCACTCAAGTGGGTGTCTCCTGGACTGCTGTTCCCCTAATGCCACCCTTTGTCCCCGACCTTGGAGAAAGGAAGCAAGCCATTGTAAGGCAAATCCCTGAATCCCCACGTTGGCGAGGCGGTGGACTAGTAGCTGGTGGTCGACCATGTCAAATGCGGCCGACAGATCTAACAACAACAGTACCGCCGACCCGCCTCGATCCAGATGCCTCCGGAGGTCGTCAGTCAGAGCGACCAAAGCCATCTCCGTCCCGTGTCCCGGGTGAAAGCCAGACTGGAAGCGTCATCCAGAAAGCCCTGCAGCTGTGTCACCACTGCCCTCTCAATTAATTTGCCCAAATAGGGCAAATTAGAGACTGGCCGATAGTTGGCCAGTTCAGCCGGGTCTAGAGAAGGTTTGTTCAGGAAAGGGCGGACCATCATTTCCTTGAGTGCCCCAGGGAACTGCCCCTCTAAGAGGGACTTGTTGATAATCTCCCTCAGGGCTCCTCGAAACCCCTCATGGCCAAATTTAATAAGCCATGAAGGGCACGGGTCAAGGTTGCAAGTGGTTGGGCACACAGCTGTGAGCAGTCTGTCGGCTTCTTCCAGACTGAGATGGCTGAAGCGATCCAAGGTCGAAACCAAAGACATGCAATGGGCCTCAAGCTCGCTTACTGTTTCAAATGTGGTGGGGAGGTCGTGTCGAAGCGCCAAGACTTTATCTGCAAAATAGCTTGCAAATGCCTCACAGCCAATATCCAATTCTCTACCATTTGGTCTGCCCTGTGGCAGAGCTGGTATTGACTGAATCATCCTAAATAATTGGGCTGGGCGAGAGCTAGCGGACGCAATCTCTGCTGCGTAGAAATCCTTCTTTGCGGCTTTGACTGCCATCTCATAGGCTTTCATAAACATCCTATAAGATGCTCTTGTTCCTTTGTCTCGAGCGCAGCACCACCGTCTCTCTAGCCGTCTGAGCTCCCACTTCATAAGCCGCAACTCCTGGGTGTACCAGGGAGCCAGCCTAGTGCGGGGGCGTAGAGGGCACCATGGAGCGATCTCGTCAATAGCTGCGGAGAGCTGGCTATGTTCCTGAAGTGACCAACCCACACATCTCTTTTGCTGCAAAAGCCAAAGTTAGCATCAAATTAAGCAAAGAACTGTATAGCTTTTTTTTTTAAAGTATGCAGTTATGTGTTCTCTTTCTTTCCTTGACATTTGGGGGATTAGGATCTCAAATACTCAGTGGCCATAAACTGACATTTGGAGGCTTTACGCCATCATAGTTAGCTGGGAACTTCCCCAACATTCTAGTACAAAAGACAAATTGTTTACAAAAAAATAGTCACAGGCTATAATCCCATACATATTTAATAGGATTTACTTCTGAGTAAACATGCTTAGGAGTGTGCTATCTGGAAAAAATGCAAAGTTGTGTTATTTGATCAGCGCTAGTATGTGGAAGAAGAGGAGGAAGTGTTTGAATTTTAATCCATCTGCCATGCTATTTTTAAGGCATACTTAATTCTTGTTTATAGTGTATATATGTGTTATAATTTGCACTCTGTCTGAAAGACTAAAAACCCTTAAACTACAAATCTAAATTAGTAGACTGACAGGGGCATCCTAAGCAGTTACCTACATGCCATTTGGAGCTCATGGAGTTCAATGGACTTGATGTAACTCTGTGCAGGATTTCATTGAGAGGCTACAGTCCTCAGAACACTTTCCTGGGAGTAAGCCCCATTGAATAAAATGAGACTTACTTCTAAGTAGACTTCCTTAGGCTTGCTTCCTTAGAGCAGTCCCAGCCACTACACTAAATCTAGACTTTTGCCAGGTCTGCTTACCCAGCGGGGGGGGGGGGGTTGGAGGGAGCCTTCTGGGAGTGGAGAGGGTGGGGTGACGTTGCTGCAGGGGAAGCCGCACCCCCAAACAGTGGGGGGGGGGCAGTGGGGGAAGCCTCACGCCTGAACAGCCCCCTCCCGCATCGACATTGTCGGCACGATGACCTCACAGGGAAGTGATGTCATCACGCCAAGCATGTCACGCAGTGATGCTCTAGCATTCTGGTCAAAGATCTATGGTTACTATAGAATTTTGGCCAAAATGCTAGAGCATCGCCACACAGCGTGCCCAGCATTGATTACATCCCTTCTGTGTGGTGGCCAGTGGTGGATTGGAGCCCCCCAAAATTGGGGGGGACCCCTGCCCCAACTGGGGGTCTGGCAACCCTATCTAAGTATAATTTAGGCCTATTCAATGGGGCTTTCTCTCAGGAAAACATTCTTAGAATTGCACTGCTATTTACTTACAGACTGATTTTTCAGACCTCTGACATTACTAAGCTCACAGTTCAAAAACAACCATCACTGAGAAAAGGAGCTAGGCCCATCTCTTGAAGTCTTCTTCACACTGGTTTTATTAATCATCCTCATTACATCTAGAGCAGGGGTGCCAAACCTAAGGCCCGTGGGCCAGATCCGGCCCACCCAGGGCGTTAATCAGGCCCACAGCTCTCTTCTCTACCTCTTTCCTCCTCCCCTGCCTGTCCTCACCCTTTCAAGGGAGATTGGGGCTGCTCAATTTCCCAGCTGGCTGGGCCTTGTGTTTACTGGTTTCTCCTCCAGCATGAAACTCCTCTGGACTAAAGAACAAGAAAAGTTGCAAAGAAAATGTGGAATTGATTTTTCTTTAAGATCTCTGGGCCTGGATAGACTACTCTGGGACTGGAATGACAGCCCCCAGAGTGGAATGACAGTCCCTAGGAGTAGCAGCTGCATTCTGGGAATGGAATTCCACTCTGGGGGCTGTCATTCTAGTCCCAGAGTAGTCTATCTGGGCCCAGAAACCTTAATGGAAAATCCATTCCACATTTTCTCCGCAACTTTTTTTGAGCTGCAATGTATTTCAATGGAGTGGAATTTCAGTTTTCAGTGTTTGTATACCAGTTGAAGTTGTCTGCTTGCAAATAAAGGGCTAATGTTTTGATCCAGCTTGTGTCTGCTGAATGGACCTGTGAACAGGTGCCTGAGTGAGTACTTTAACCTGGGAACCCACAGCCAAAGGGGGACATTACACTGGAGAGCCACTGCCACTCTGAGTAGACCAGGAGGGGGAGCTTGCAATGCTCAGCCATTTTATGATTTCCTAGGCTCAAAGCATTTTATATTTTTAGTTTCTCCTGTGATCCTTGTGCTTTTTCTTGATGCATTGCCAAATCCCACTACCTCCCCACCTTTCCATTTTAGGTAGGAATCTTTTAAAGTGGGGGGTTGGGGGGTTGGGAGGTGCCAGTTATCAAAGACTGTTAAATAAAATATGGCAAGAGTGTTAATGTTTTAAGCATGTTTGTATTTTAAGTTTTTTTTAAAAAATTAATATCTTTGCTACCTGGCATTACATTTTATGACACACATGGCCTGGCCCAGCAAAGTCGCATTTATGTCAGATCCGGCCCTTGTAACAAATGAGTTTGACACCCCTCTCACTGGGTGCTAGATTCCATGTACCTTTTCTGCTCTGGCCCCAGCCTGGTGGAACGATCTTCCGGATGAGATCCAGGCCCTATGGAATCGGACTCAGTTCTGCAGGGCCTGTGTAAAACAGAAATGTTCCGCCAGGCATACGGTTAAGGCAGCAAAGTTTTCCATCCAGTTTGGTCTCTCCCAGCCGCTCCCCCCCTCCCCCGCCATTCACTGTGCTGTGTACCAGCATTATAAACCACACAGCCTGCACCAGCTCGCCAGGATAAATTATGTATTTGGTGTCTAATGGTGCGACCTGATTTTATTTTTAACTGTTACTGTTTTAAATAGTTTTAATGTATGATATTGTTTTTAACTTGTTGTACCCCACCCTGAGCCTTGTGGTGCAGGGGACAGCAAGCTAGAAGCCTAATAAAACAAACAAATAAATAAATAAATTTGAGACACATAACCACATCACCTGGTATATTCTGCAGACCAAACTGACATTAAAGGGGCACCTAGAAGGACTAGTTAAAAAGTTGACAGCCCAGTTGGCTCTACTCAGAAAAGCAACAAACACACAGGGAACACGGCAAAGTTAGACAAACATAAAGAAACACACTGTAAAATTGTGAGCTTTGGTTCCAGGAAGAATATGTCTGCCTGAAGAAGAATCTGTCGAAACACACAATTTTTGCCTAGGAAGCATGTTGCTTGATTTGATGCTTGCTGAATCACTTTTTGTGGAGAATATAACAGCCTGCTGCATCTCTCATCATTTACGACTGTTGCAACCTCCATCAGTCTCTTATCAGGAGCAAGATAGTCTACAGCATTGGAATAGATCTCTGTAGCTGTGGACGTTTCTATTAGTAGATATATAATGTACTTTATGTTTTTGTACTATAATGAATGTGTGCAAGATATACTAGGGTCTCTGTTGTATGTAAATCAAAATATGAAGACACAAGTGCATATTAGTAGTGTGTGTTTTGTTCTAACATGGTGTTTCTTTATGTCTGGCTACTCAGAATAGGCCTGTGCCAAGGAACGGACTCATTCTGCTACACCAATATTCCAGAGTAGATTGCAGAATTCAGTAGAGTGAGGTCAATGTGCAGCAAGAGACATACACAGCCACACCAATCCTTATAGTTTCCATGGCTCCCAGGGATGGGGAGGCCTGGCACAGCCTACAGATGTCTCCAAGATGGGCAAGGTTCTTATGGTTCCTTCTCCAAGGCTTCCACTGTCTGGGGGGGGGGTCAGGATAATGATACCCTCCCTTGTTACATGAAAGACCCCAGGGCATATGAAGTAGGCACCCCAGGTGGTAGGGCCTGGGGTCTCTTCTTGAAATGTTTCATTGCTGTCAGAGGCCTAGGGCTGCCAATTTCCAGGTGGAGCCTGGAGACTTCCCAGGATGACACCTGATCTCCAGACTAGAGAGATCCGTTCCCCTGGAGAAATTAGCAGCATTGGAGAGTGGTCTGTATAGTATTATACCCCACTGAGGTTCTTCCCCTCCCTAAAACTTGCCCTCCCCAGGCTATACCCCTACCCACATCTCCAGTAATTTCCAACGCAGAATTAGTAACCCTACCCAGAGTCCAGCTGTCAGAGTCCCACAACAATCAGTCTCAACAATGTTCCTTTCAAAGGATCAAGTTTATTGAAGACAGTAAGGGCAGGTCATCTGAGCATTCATTCTGTGTTAGAGTTAACTCAACTGGCGAGAGGGAGGAAGATATACTGTGTTCAAAGTGGGGGCCCCTGATGGCGGTTAGCCAATCAGAGGTGCGAGCCTTGTGCGCCTAAACTAACGGGAGCAGGTTCCCAGACAGAGTGAAGAGCGTGAAGCATCAAGGTCAGGCTACTAGATAAGGCACAGCAGAAGAAGTGAAAGCTAACATTCCAGGACATTAAGACATTTACCCAGTGGCCTCCACCCCCCACCCCCCAGATACAATGGCAGCGTAGCTGACACCAACACAGCCTGGAATAAACTCTACCCCCATCTTTAATGCCAGGCTGCACCATACTTCCTTGAAAACATTTCACAAAGATCATCCATTCACTAAAGTTATTCACAGTGAGTTTTACTTGCGTTGTAAGTGCACGACCCAAAATATTGTTTGTTTATAACCGTTAGGGCTACAAGCTTTACTCATTAGTTATAGCCTTAGTGGACTTGTCATCAGTGCAGGGAGAGAATTCTTTACCTTATATGGGGCACTGAAAGGAAATAGTGATTTGATAGCACACCCTAAAGATGGGTTAGAGAAATTGTCTTGAAATCGCTATACCAGTTGTATACCCGTTATTTAGATGACAGTTGACCCAGTGAGAAAGACAGACTATAAATAAAGTGAAATTAAATTTCATGAATACTACAATCAGTGAGTCCCCAGCAACACTCCCTGTAAACTGTGGAGTCTTGTGAGCAAAAATTCTACTTTCTGAGTGACTGGCATTAAAGTTGTGAGCAAACAATTTGGCTACTGCATAAATTAGTTTACTCTGGAGCCATCCTTCCTGAGCTAGGACAAAAATCTGCGAGCCGGAAGCTAAAAAACTGAGCTAGCTCACAGTAACTCAGCTTAGAGGGAACACTGGTCCCCAGCTCTGATATATGGGGCTGCAAGTTAAAGGGAAACATGTTTATTTCAGTGGTTCTTTTGGCTCTGAGGTATTATTGCTGTAAGGGCTCTTTTTGTAGCAGGAACTCCTTTGCATATTAGGTGACACACCCCTCATGTAGCCAATCCTCCAAGAGTTTACAGAGCTCTTCTTACAGGGGCTACTGTAAGCTCTTGGAGGATTGGCTACATTAGGGGTGTGTCGCCTAATATGCAAAGGAGTTCCTGTTGCAAAAAGAGCCCTAAAATGAAACACAACATTCTAAATGCCAATTCTACAACTGTAAGCTCCCCACATTTTCTTCAACATCCTGCCAATAAGGCATCTACATCGAGGTGTTACTGTGTGCATGAAGGGCTGTCAAGGCACTTCTGACTTATGGAGACCCTGTGAATTAATGGCCTCCAAAACATCCCATTGTTAACAACCTTGTTCAGGTCTTGCAGACTGAGGGCCCTTGTGACTTCCTTGACTGAGTCCATCCATCTCATGTTTGGCCTTCCTCTAGTCCTGCTGCCTTCATTTTTTCCTAGCACTGTTGTCTTTTCCAGTCTTCTCATGATGTCCCCAAAGTACGATAGCCTCGGTTTAGTTATTTTAGCTCTAGGGAGGTTTCAGGTTTGATTGGTCTAGAACCCACTTATTTGTCTTTTTTTGTTGTCTCCGGTATCCGTAAAACTCTTCTCCAGCACCACATTTCAAATGAATCCATTTTCTTCCTGTCAGCTTTCTTCATTGTATTATTATTACGAATGCTCCTTCTAAACTGTGGAGGCTTATGAGCAAAAATTCCACTTTGTGAGCCGCCGGCATTAAAGTTGTGAGGGAGCAATTTGGCTACTGCATAAATGGCTGGAGCCATTCTTCCTGAGCTAAGATAAAAATGTGTGAGCCGGAGGCTAAAAAAACGGTGAGCTAGCTCACACTAACTCAGTTTAGAGGGAACACAGATTACGATATATATTAACATGATCATACCTAAATTGTATTAGTACATAAATGTATTCAAAAGACAAATGATTAATCAACCTACATTTCTTTACATCAGCTCATCCTCCCTTGGGACTACTAACCTCGTTTTTTTTAAAACTGTCTCTCAGCTGTTTGTTACGTGCCACACGTAGGGGAGTAGTTGGTATCTCTTAGCAAATCCTGAGGACTTTGTCAGGCAAAGATGATGCAATGACCTGCCATGTACAGCCAGATGATGAAGTTGGGGGTGGTTGGAAGTCCAGACTTGTTTGTCATGTCGAAGCGTGTGGGGCTCTACCTTTCCTCTCTTCAAAGAGACCTTTCATCCTCCCTTGGACCCGGTGGTTTTCAGCAGCGATACAGATCACTGCGGATAATTATTGATAACAGGCTTATAGTCTAGTCATCCCAAATAATTAATGTGCCATCTCAAGACCACTTAATTCCTGATGAAAGTCATCTCCCTCTCCACATCCGGAGATTTGCTGCTGAAAAGTTAATCCCAGTTCTGGCATGGAAATTTCCAAACAAAGGTTCCTCTTGCACAGAGCATGTGATAGATACACAACCTGGACCAAGTTCCCTGCCTTATGCTCACTTTTTCAGCACTTCCAGCGTGAAGCGAGCAGGTTTCTTTCTGTGTATAAAATCTGCCTCTGTCATGTGCAGAGGGAGCTCTAAGTGGGGCTGCCATTCGCAATGGACTGCTAGAGCCATCCTGCCACCCCACCACAGAAGAAGAAAGAATCACACATGAAGTGGCCTCAGCAGTGAATGCAGATATTCAAGAAGTAGATTGCACCACCCTACTATGAGCACTGGAAATGAAGACTTGATGGGCCTTTCTGTCAAAACTCCTCAGTATAGGCAAAGCCAGCAGGCCAATTGGTGAACACTTTATTTATACAGGGAAATATAAGAGTCAATGCAAACACTGGTGTTCTAAAGTGGTACCATTCTGCGGACACTGTGCTGTACTTTGGGCCGTATGTGAACTTTTGAGGTGGCTTTATGCTCCAAAGGAGCACTGACTTGGGTAGCCCAGCCTAGCCCAATCTTATTAGATCTCAGAAGCTAAGCAGGGTTGGCCCTGGCAAGTACTTGTATGGGAGATCTCCAAGGAATACCAGGGCCACTAAACAGGCAGGTAATGGCAAACCACCTCTGAACGTCTCTTGCCTTGAGAACACTTCAGGGTCACCATAAGTCAGCTGTGACTTGATGGGGAAAAAATGCTGTAAGAACAGACAATCTCAAGTAGAAGAGAATAATCAGCAAATCCTACTTTTGGACCCACAGCCCAATAAACTGGATTTTACCTGGGGGCAGTAATATTCTGGAAGGGGGATCTATGGCTGCGATAACGCTGGTGGCTTGGCGCAGTATGGTGGCACCTCAAATTGTACCATTTCAAAGTGTAGCAGAGCATTTCATCCAGACCACACACCCTGTGGCAGATTACCTGCATGGCCTCCCTTCCTCCCTTCAGTGTTCAGTTTGCTTTCCGTTTACTGTTTCCCTGGGTTTTCTGAGAGTGCATTTGTTCCAAGTTCTTGTCTTGCTTCACTTCCAAGCCAAAGGTAATTAAAAAGCATACAGATTTTCTTGGCTTTCCCCCCACCTTTTCCCTGCCCCTTGAAGGTAGGGTTGTCAGATCCCCCAGTCCCGTGGGGGTTTCCTGATTTGGGGAGACCATTCCCGCTGCCAGCCAGCTGGCCACTGGGGGGGGATCTGCTTGAAGGGCAGGCAGGAGAGGCACCCACTCTTTTAAAGCAGGGGCTGCCCATGCCTGCCCTACAAGAGGTGAGATCACAGCTTGCAGGGCAAACGTTAGCGGCTCCCGCTTCACAAGAGCAGGTACTGCACATGCTTGTCCTACAAGCAGTGATCTCGTGGCTTGCAGGGCAAGCACATGCGACACCTACTCTTTTGAAGCAGTAGCCTCCCGTACTTGCCTGCAAGCTGCTATCTCTCAGCTTGTAGGGCAGGCAATAGCAGTCCCTGCTTTCCCCCAAGCATTTAAAGGGAAGGTTCCCTTTAAATGGTTCAAGGTTCCCTTTAAATGGTTCGAGGAAAGGGAGGCATGCATACACAGCATTGAGTCCCTGCCATTATGACGTGATGACCCTACCCCTCCCGCTAGGGGGGAAATAGGACCTGGCAACCCTACTTGAAGGCCACTCCACCACCCACATTTTAATTTTTTTTTACAAGCGGCATGAATCTAGTGATATAAGACTATCACTAATTTCATGCTGCTTGTAGAAAATAGAAATGACTCCTGGCTGGGCTGCCCTCTCCTATGGTCTGGTTTTAATTGGGCAGCAGGAGAAAGCAGTGTAGAGCTGCACCTGCACAGCAGCACTGGCTGGGCTGCCCTGCAGAGTAAATACACCAGAGGAAAAAAAAGAATGCTGCATATGGCAAGCAGAGAATCCAAATTCAAGCTTAAAGGCTTGACTGCTCGGACTCTCTGCAGGAAGCTGTGCATGTGTAATAGGCCTCTCTCTCTAGATAGACTTGTCCGTCTTGTTTGGGCAATGGTACAGTGATATGCAGAATCTTCAAAGGACCATTAAGACAGTGCTCTCTGTAATCATCATTAGAACAGATTGATTTTGAATGATGTCTCTTCTTTGTACAGTTTATAGTGGAGGTGGAAGTCCTTGATCTGGAGTCTGGCCCAACCCTGTGCTTAATGCACAAATCCAAAGCACACAATGTGACAGATACAGTGGGAGTTCATTGCCTCTGCAGAGGAAAGCTTGAGGCATAGACCTGGGCCTGTGCTCCTGCCTTGCTTCCTAGTTTAGAGCCAATGCCGCTTCCAGTATTCCAAGTTTAGTCTAAAGCCAATCCTACCTCAAGGTAGAGAGGACCATATGTATACAGTTAAGGATGGAAAATGGAAGTCTCAGGTTTGAACTCAGTTGCACACAAATTGCACACAAATATGGAGGGGCTGTGGCTCAGTGATAGAGCATCTGTTTGGCATGCAGAAGGTCCCACATTCAGTCCTCAGCATCTCCAGTTAAAAGGAGTAGGCAGGAGGTGATGTGAAAGACCTCAGCCAGAAACCCTGGAGAGCTGCTGCCAATCTGCGTAGACAGTACTGACCTTGATGGACAGAGGGTCTGATTCAGTATAAGGCAGCTTCATGTGTTCATGTGTTTGAATCCAGTGCCCATCAGCTGTGGTTGTGATTCAAGGAATGTCTGACATGGTGTGAGAAAGGAAGGATTGTGAACTCCACCACAGTAAAGCTTTACATAGTTGAAAATCTTCCATGAGAACACTTTGCTTTGAGGCCACATTCCAAACACCAAAAAGATACCTATCCTGCAAAATATTGTATTGTCCTCTGTTCTTAGCATCAGACATTGCAACTAACAGAGAAGATGGCCCTTGGCCAGGCAATGGTCGCCCAACAGGGCTGCCAGATCAGGGTTGGGAAATACCTGGAGATTTTCAGGGTGGAGCTTGAGGAGGGCAGGGTTTTGGGGTAGGACTTCAGCAGGGTATAATGCCATAGAAGCTAACTAACAGGACTTCCGGTGGATGGCTGCACGCTGAGCAGTCGCACCTCCCGGACCTCCCGGGGGTGAAACTGCATGCAGGCAGAAAGGAGGGGGGGTGATGTATCGCACTCCCCCCAGGAGACTGGCGAAAGCCTCCTGGCCAAGGGACTTCTGAGAGGTTGCCTCTTCCCCAGCACGATGCTGGGGAATTGAGGCGCTTCTCCGTCCCCATGGTCCCTCCATCTGTGTCCATTTGGAATTAGTGAAGCTGGCCGGGACAAGTGCAGGAGATCGAGCGGTGGAAAACAAAAGTAAAAGAGGTTGGATGGCCGATAATGAACATGAGTCAGATGGAAGCGATTTGATAAACTAAAAAGAAAGCTCCCCCAAAACCCCACAGACTAGAGGGCAAAGCTAGCGGGGGAAGGGCCCCTCCCAGGCGCACAAACTCTAAGCGAGATCGGGGGGGGGGACAGAAGCAAAGTGGTTAAAAAACTGCTGGAAAGACTTACCAAGGCACGCATGAGTGGTGGAGGGCAAATTCAGAGACTTTTAAAAGTTGGGCGAAAGTAAACAA
>NW_015160252.1:226148-263214 GCF_001447785.1 Gekko japonicus
GTGACCTTTAAACTCCAGGAAAAGAAAAGATTGACTCTGTGGCAAAAGCACGAGACTTTTTGAGAGCACAGCGGGGTGAGCCAGAGGAGGTGGATAAAGAAGAAAAGGACAGTAAGTCCAGTGGCGAGCTGGACTTGGGGTCCTCTGGAGAGGACTCTCTTTCGGAGAAAGGTGCAGCGGCTCCTAAAAGTCCTTATAAACTGCGGAAGAGACAAGACAAGAAGAAATGAAGGTTGAAAGACTCTGAATGGAACTCTGATAAATAAGATATTTTAACATGGAGATGCTGAGGGAATCTTTCCTAACAGTTAAAATTAAGATTTAAAAGTTATAAAAGCATGACTGACTAAGTTCATAGAATGTAGTGTTTAAAGGGATGGTATAGTATATAAGCTATTTTGAAGATCTCCTCTCTTGGGTTTTTAGTCAGTAGTGGTTATCTTTACTTTCTCCCTAAATGTAGTACCCCTCCCTTTTTTCATTGTAGTTTGTAGTCTATATATAAAATTCAATTAAAAAAAATCCCCTCCGGGGGGCCAAAAAAAGAAGAAGAAGCTAACTAACAAAGCAGCCATTTTCTCCAGGTGAACTGATCTCTGTCGCCTGGAAATAAGTTGTAATAGCGGGAGATCTCCAGCCATCATCTGGAGATTGCCAACATGCCACCCAACCAACAAGGGAGGAAGATTGGGGAGATCTTGCAGGAGGCAGCAAGCTCTAGCTAGACAGGACTATAGGGGGAGTACTTTCTTTTTAAAGGGGCTTTTTCTTCTCTTTCTGCAGAATGCTATTCTTAGGCTATTCTTCCACAGCCTATAACTTATCTCTTCTCCTTTCTATCCAGTTTGTTAGTTCCACAAATAAAGCTTTTATTACTCCTTGCCAGTTTAGTGTTCAGACTGCTGTGTAGGCACTCTGCCAACAATCAAAACCAGTGCCTGTCTTGTGTAGAAGATCAAGTTACTTGAAAAGTTCCTCGTCATAGGAAAGGCAGACTTGAATGCCACCCATCTCTTCCTAGTACAGAGGATTTGTCTGTATGGGGCTTGATTCTAGGGTTGAGCCATTGGCATCTGGCTGACTTCAGATTTAAACTTTATAAATGGACAGACATTAGGGGAATTGGTGGATCATAGACTCCCTTGCCCCCCATCTCCATCTGTCTGTCCATCTATTATGAACTGAGATCGAGGCAGCTCTTAAACAAGTGATTTCTTTATTCAGCTCATAACTTAACACAGAACAACATTAAACAGAACCTTCTAACTTTTATTCTTTTTGAACGGGCAAAGCCACACCTCCAGAACAGATAATGACCAATAAAAATGCATCGCTTAGGACCAATGGAATTGGTTCCCGTCGAAAGTCAATGGCTGCGTTCTGACTGGCAGTTTAGCCCGGCATGCAAACGTTTCAGGAGCGTTTCAGTAGCGGATTAAAGAGGCGGGTTCATACAGGCACATCTTTCAGGCGTCCCCCAGCCATACTCAAGCTGTCTTGTGTCGCTTCCCTCCCAAGTTTAAAAGATACCTGGTGGAAGTGGTAGTAAATCGTGTGGAACGCGGGTTGATTCCGGTTCCCTGAGTGTGAACGCAAGTGCTGCTAAGGCAGGAACAACCCACAGTTGATAATAGGCACCAGCTGGTTCCGCGGCAGGTGCATGTGCGCATGTGTGCATATGTGCACGACTGGGAGACAAACCGGCAACATGGTGGCCGTGCAAGGACCCTCCTGGAGAAGGTCAGACAATGGCACTAGTGGAAGTATGGAGTCGATCCTGCCCTATTTGCTGCTGTGCCCATGCGCATAGGTGCATGTTACCGTGTACAGAAAACACGCTAACAGCCCATCAGGGGCAGGCGACAGTGCGAACGCTCCCTTGCGCTTCCTCCACGGTATCCTCCAGCTTCATTCGCTGCAGTGTGAACGGGAATACCATGAACAAGCCATTCTAGTTCTATTCCGGGTTTTCTTTGCCACGATTCCCTAGCGCTTCAAATTGCCAGTCTGAACTCAGCCAATGTCTCTTTGGATTGGCCTATTTGCAGCATTGGCCAATCCGGTCTTGCATTTCAGCATGCTAGGGCTTCTGTGGAGCTGTAAGCCCAGTTCCTAACTTCACATAATAACTGAATACATAACACCATCTAGATTTCCATCTACCCACAAACACCCCTCAGAAATGACACAGCAAAATGAAGACTCTACAGTCACTTAAATGTGCCTGTTTGAGCCCTCCCAAGAGGCACACCCCTCCCAATGAAAACAAAATGGCCACAGAGCCGTGTTATAAAATAACTATCTTCTCCCCTTACAGTTCTTTCACACGTTGATGACATTGGCTATAGACATCCTGAATTAATAACTAAGGCAGGCTCTGACTGTTTCTAGACCTTCCTTCTCCCCCACTGAAGAGGCTGCCCGGTCAGTGTCTGTCCTGGAGAGCTCAGCTTGATAACGAAAAAGACCAAATCTTTACCTGTGACAAGTCTCTAAGGTCCCGCCGGGCATTTGTTTGATTTGCTACAATACCCCTTTTGCAGAGCTCAACTAGAACACTCCGACGCACATGAGGTCCTTCTTTAGCATTTGTATTGTAACTACATAAACACATCCATGTTAACATTCATTAACCCCTGCCTCTTCTGTATAACTAAAGAGCTATATTCAGCTTCATAACATCCATTAGTGATTTAGCTTTTACAGTTAGGGTTGCCAGGTCCCCCCGGTCACTGGTGAGGGTTAGATCCAGGCTGAGAACCTCCTGGAGATTGGGAGATGGTGCCTGGAGAGGACAGGGACCTCAGTGGGCTACAATGCCATAGAGTCCACCCTCTAAAGCATCCATTTTATCCAGGGGAACTGATCACTGAAGTCTGGAGATGAGCTGTAATATCAGGAGATCCCCAGCTTCCCCCTGGAGGTTGGCGTCCCTAATTAGACTGCCAATTCTGAACCATACTTGAAGCACCCAGTTGCCTATAGAACCTCTTCTGATTAAGGAGAGGGGAGTGTTCTAGCACATAACCTGACATATCATTTATTTTTAATAGATTTTTAAATTTTTGATATTTAGTATGGGGATACAGAATAAAAAGAAGGGGGGAAAGGAAAAAAGCAAATAGAAATAGCAGAAAAAACATCATTTTTACATATATTGACAAATATAAAGAAGAAGAAGAAGAAGAAGAGGAGGAGGAGGAGGAGGAGATTGGATTTATACCCCGCCCTTCACTACCAAAAGGAGTCTCAGAGCGGCTTACAAACTCCTTTCCTTTCCCTTCCCCTCCCCACAACAGACACCCTGTGAGGTAGGTGGGGCTGAGAGAGCTCTGACAGGAACTGCCCTTTTTCAAGGACAGCTGTGCCAGAACTATGGCTTGCCCAAGGTCATCCAGCAGGTGCAAGTGGAGGAATGGGGAATCAAACCCAGTTCTCCCAGATCAGAGTCCGCACACTTAACCACTACACCGAACTGGTATGTAACAACATACAAATTGTTACAAATCACTATGACAATGTAAACAGTCTATACTGCTATTTCCATATAATCTATTGTCATTATTCCCTGTCTATAAGACTGTGAAGAAAGACAGATGGGGGGGGGGAGAATTCTCTTAACTTTGTATAAAATTTTAAAGCAACAGCATTAACAGTTTGTGGTAATAAAAAAGCCCGGAGATAATATTCCATACAAGAATTAAGGTTCATATAATGACTGGTTAAATATATACCTGTGAGAAATTAATTAATTAATATAGCTACAATAATAACCAAATTATATTGGTATTTTAATTATTAATCCATTTATGTCCCTAAATGATATGTCTCCTCTTACAACTTTATATATAATAGACATTAAAAGCTTTCCAGTTGTTCTCAAATTCAGTAATTGGTCTTTTATTTATATTGTTCATCAATTTTGCCATGACAGCGTATTCTTCCATTTTATCTTTCCGATTCTCAATATTTAGGTTTTCCGCTTAGTTGTGAATATTACTCATGCCACGGTTAGCATGTATCTAAACAATTCATGTGTTGACCTATTTATGTTATCTGGTATGATTCCTAATAACATACTCTCAGGTTTCATGACTAATTTTAGATTCAGAATTTTCTGAATTTCAGCATGTATTTCTTTCCAAAATTTACTAAACTTTTTACAGGACCACCACATCTCTTTACATTTCCAGCACATTCCTTTGTAGTTTTTACCCATCTTCTCAATATCTTTCGGAGTGATATACCAACGAAAAAACATCTTATACCAATTTTCTCAGTGCTTGACTCACTGTAAACTTTATATCTTTTGTCCATAAGTTTTCCCATTGCTGAAGTGAAATTTCTTCATCAAAATTTTGCATCCATTTCACCATATATATCTTGACTTCTTCCATTTCTGTATCACACTGAAGTAAAAGTTTATATATATGACCTGACAAGCATAAAAATTGAGACAAGCATAAAAATACTCCTACAGGTCTGGGGCCTTCTTCTCCCTTTCTGCAAGGGCTGCCTTTTCTGATGAGCTCAGCTAGCAGGAGTGCTATAGGAGGAGTGCGGCATATACGGGGGTAGTGGTGATGGTGGTCAAGCAGGACACACGAGAACAACATGTCAGCTGCACACAGCATAGTACCTTTTGGCACACACAATTTCCTGTTTTTGAGTTTACGTTAAATGTCAGGCTTTGCAAGACAAATCCAGACACTGCTGAAAATGACTTAAACAAATTTGTTAAAATTAGATTGCCGGGTCTTATTTTCATCCCAGCAGTGGGCTCCAGACTGGCTCCGGGACTCTTCTGGCGCATGTGCAGAGTGCACGTGCTGTGATGATGTCACCCAAAAGTGACGTCATCATGCTGGGCACGTTGTTCAGGGGATGCTCTAGTATTCGGGTTAAAACTCTATGGTCCCCTGCCAGCCAGCCCCCCTACCAGCCAGCTAGCTGGTGGTGGATTGAGGCCACCAAAACCAGGGAAAACCCCACCCCCAACAGGGGGTTGGCAGCCCTAGTTAAAATACCTGGAAACAAAAGGGGGGGACACTTGCCCTGGCCTTTTCTCAGTTCCTGCGGCATCTTTCTGCACAAAACAGTTTTACTGCATATTTAAGGCTATTGTTGATTACCAGGAAGATGGACCATGAAGAAATGGTGTTTGTGTACGAGGGGAAGGGGAAGAGAAAAGGGAAAAAAGGGAATTATTCTAGGGCTGTTTGCATAGGCTGCAATTGTACCTAAATTGCAATTATTCCTAGGGTTGTTAAGCTGTCACCTGGCACCTGTGGGAGATTTGGAGGTGAGGCAAGGGCCAGAAATGATGTAGCATAACATGGCAATGCTGTTGTATGCACATTTTATGAACCACTTTGTACTCTGCCACTGCCTAACAGGTTTAATTTAGTAGGTATACTTAGCACTTCCATAATACATATGATTCTAACATCATGAATGTATTCAGGTATTAACTTTGGTTCATTTGTGACTGTTGTTTGAATGCATGCTGGGAAGAAGGCTGAAATGCTGATACACAGTTATGCTACCCATGACCTTGCTTGTTCTGGCCAGCTACAACTGCACATGTTTCTGACGTCAGTTAACCTAGCTAGAATGAAGAACAGTAAGCACTCTGTAACCATATCAGTTATATAGCTACAACATGCAGCTTCATAGCTTCCGAAAGAAAAGTGTATTGTTCTGTTAGGAAAAGAAGAACTCTGCCTGGGAACAACCCCCCCCCCCAGGTCTTAACCCAATAGGAAATAGGTGATGAAATTTGACAATGTTTGATGGAACCAATAATTCTGTTTTATTTCTCTGATGTAATGTGAAGTTAGGGCTGCCAAATGCCCCCAGGGGGCGGATTTCCCCCCGCTTTCGAGCCCCGATTTCCGCCCATGCCCCCGGGAAACCCCACCCCCGCGTGCACGTCATCCGGATGTGACGTCACACGCTGGGGCGGGGCCGTAGCCATTTGAGGGGAAAACTCTATGTTTTCCCCTCAAATGGCTGTGGCCCCGCCTCAGCGTGTGACGTCACATCTGGGTGACGTAGATGCTGAGCGCGCGCGCACCAGGAGATGGCCAGGGATCCCCTGCTAAGAAGGTAAGGGAGATTTGGCAACCCCATGTGAAGTATAAAATGCTTTTTCACCCATTGTAACATTTGAAGAATCTGTTGGGTATTCAAGGTTCCAAAACCTTTGAATCTGTATTCTTCCCTTAATTAATAAATTATTTTTTTGGTTTCCAACTCTACAGGACTGCTTTTGTGTGTTTTCTCAAATTGGCCTGGGCAAACACAATCAGGGACAGAGGTTCTGTCTTACAATGCTGATGAGAAAACTGTGTCAGGCGACATTCTGGAATTGCCCCAAACCCTATGGCATTTTCATCTGGAAGTGACATTGATGTATCATGTGATGTGATGTTATTTCTGCCCACCCCCCATTTCTCCCTTAGGCCCAAACACATGGGCAGGTGGGAGGGCCCGTTCATTGAGAGGTTGTCCACTGACTTCCCCCTTGCCCTCTCGCCTCCCCCTCTTTCCCCACCTCTCTCTCCTCTACTCCCCCCCCTTGTCACACATGCTGCCCACCTGCCCACCTAGGGTTACCAGCTCTGGGTTGGGAAATTCATGAACATTTGTGGGTAGAGCCTTGGGGAAGGTGGGGTTTGAAGAGGGGGGGGCCTCGGTGGGACATAGTGCCATATAGAGTCCACCCTCCAAAGCAGCCAGGGGAACTGGTCGCCATAGTCTGGAGATCAGCTGACATTCCAAGAGGCCTCCAGGCCCCACTTAGAGGTTGCCAAACCTAATTGACTTTGTGGAACAATGTGGTGTTCATCACTCAGTTCTCAGAGGCTTTTTGCAACTTGTAAAGGGGGTGGTGGTTGTTTTTTTGCTTACAGTGTATTAATGGACTAATAGAATACAGCTGGAACACCAGCTTTCAGACTGTATTATTTGCTTGAACTCCTTTCAGGATTTAGAAAGAACTGGAAACAGAATAGCACTAAAGTATTGTAAAACTAGGAAAGTTATAATATGGTTATTAATGCTTCTGGATCGGTTCTTCTCTGATTAAGGGTTCCTGGCATGGATTTGACATTCTGGGCCCCACTAAAGGGAGCTGTATACCTACAAGTATAAAAATCATGTGGCCAGAACTCTTGTGCAGAGAACCATTTGGTCATTGGATTTAAGGGTTAATAGATGTAGGTAAATGCCACAGAAATTGTAGTTATATAGACATTGGCACATGTCTAAGCAACTGCTGTAGACTCATGGCGTTATCTTCAGTGAGTACACATAAAAAGTAGTTTGGCTCTCACAAGCTGACTTGTGGGAAAATAAAACCACATGACCTATAAAGGTGAAATTTAATACACATGTAATCAGCCTGATTAACTATAAAAAATTCTGAAAGCAGGGTATTTATATATCTTCTTCCAAAATGTGGGCTGAGAAGAGTCTTCCAAAATAACTGTGACATTTCCCGTAAAGCTGAAATGTAGTACATCCCATCTACTACCGTGAGGATATGTACATTTAATGTTTGAAAACTCAGGACAGAAGGCTTACATCATAACAGAGAAGCTCAAACCCTGCCACACATTTTGTTAGTCTTTAGGGTGCTACTGGACTCTTGCTCTTTTCTACTGCTACAGACAGACTAACACAGCTACTCATCTCGATCTACCCTAACAGAGAGCAACAGTCTACTAGAGAAACAGAACAAGCAAAACTACTTGTGGAACAGGAGATTGTGTTTGGGGAGTTCTGTGGCTGCCTCACATACATGAATATGCTGGGGAACATTTTGTAGTGAGCCAGGTTTTGACAAATCGCAGGCGCTAAGTCACCATGGTACCTAGGGATTTCATTGTGGCTCCTAGTGTTTTCAGCAATGATTTTATTGTAGGCTTTCTGTGCAGTCCTCAGTTTGTACAAAGTACAAAGCTCATTTCACATAAGAATATGTTTTGTTGTATGACATTAAAATGTTTGTGCGTAAAGACACAAGAAGTTGGGGAGAAGTTAGGTTAGGGTTAGAGAAAAGCTTTTTGTTGTAGAAGAAGAGAAGAGATTGGATCTATACCCCACCCTTCACTACCTGAAGGAGTCTCAGAGTGGTCTACAATCTCTTCCCCTCCCCACAACAGACACCCTGTGAGGTAGTTGGGGCTGAGAGTGCTCTTTCGAGAACTGCTCTTGAAAAACCAGCTCTGAGAGAACTTTGACTGACCCTAGGTCAGTCAAGGCAGCTGCATGTGGAGGAGTGGGGAATTAAGCCCATTTCTCCCAGATTAGAGTCCACACTCCTAACCACCACACCAAACTGGGTCTCTGTAGTGATGACAACCAGTGTTATGCCTGTATTTATGTTTGCTGGCAGCAGTGTTTGTGTCACAAGACACTGTGAAGAGGCGAAGGACTAGGCTTGGTGGTAGCAATAATTAGAAAAATGTGGTCATTAAAATACGAAACCTTGAATGCTGTGAAAAAATTAATCCAGCTGCTTAATATTGTGGCTGGATCCTCAAGCCAAAGAACATTGTCAAGGCCTGTAGTGAGTGCTGTGCAAATGCATCAGGGTTTGCAGAATGCAAAATGAATGGACTAGTCTGCATGTAACTTGGTTTATACACATGCACACATGCACATAAACAAGAGTCAGCTGAGAAGTGAAAATAGGCCTGGAGGAATCCCAGCTGAGTGGCCCCTCCCTGTAGTGTTGCAATCCAGCACTGCAGGGGTCACTGAGGTCAGCAATACAATGAAGATATAACTGTTTCCTTCTGAAAACTGGCAGCAGTGTGGGGAAAGACAACTGGTTGTCAGGGGTCAGGTGGGTGGTAGGTTATTCCAGATGGCATAAACTATAAGAAAACTCTGGCTGCTTTTTTGTTGTGGTCTCAGGGACTCCCTGAAAATATGTCAGTTCTTCACATACCATCTGATATTCACCATCTGGAATAATCTCCTATCGTCCACAAACTTGGTCACCAGCTCACTGCTCACCCTGAGCCGTTTATGAACAAATTACAGACTCTTGGTGGATCCCACTGGTCTCCATTGCTGTCCATTTAGTCCTGCCCACAATTTCTTGTTGAGCCAGTTACCGTTTCAAAAGAGAACTTGCATGTTTATCCTATAACTGCTAAGTTTAGGCAAGAGAGGTTCTTTGGCGAAGTACTTCGTCAAATGCCTCTTGGAAGTCCAGTGCACAGTTTCTGCCAGATCACTCTTATCCGTGTGCTTGTTAATGCTCTCAAAGAAATCCAAAAGGTTGGAGGCGTTTTGGCAGAAATATATCCTCTCTTAATAGAGAAGGAAAGTGGCAATTTAAGTTATGAGAAAAGTTGGTATAGATCTATGGAAGTAGAAATTACAACAGAAAAATACAAGTTCGTTTGGGAAACTCTACCATCAAAAGTGTTCTCCATCTAGCTGAAAGATTTTTATTTTTTTAATGTGTGTGTGTGGGAAGTCCAGTCAAGTTGCTTCCAACCTATGGCAAGCCTGTGAATTAATGACCTCCAAAATGTTCCATCTTGCTCGGGTCTTCCAAACTGAGGGCCTTTGTGGCTTCCTTGATTGAGTCAATCCATCCCATGCTGGACCGCCCTCTTTTCCTACTGCCTTCAACTTTTCCTAGCAGGGGGTCTTGTCTTCTCATAATGCGACCAAAGTATGATAGCCTCATATGACAGACCCCTGACTCTCCCCCACCCCCAGGCATATTTTCCTGCCAATACATATTTTTTAGTTCCCTCTGTGACTGAGCCACCTTCCAGTAGCATGTACTCTTTATTTTATAAGCTTTAACTGTCCCACCCTGTTACAGATATTAGTTTAGGCTTCTGACCCAGCACAGGAACTTAAGGGAAAATACCAGACCTGTCTTGTCTTATATTTAAACTTTTATTGAAATGGCACTTAAGGCAAAGTAACTTTCAAAAGAGAAATAATATTTTATTGAACAGGCAGGGAATATATATAATAGGAGATTGTCAAGATTTAGAAAGGCTGAGGTAAATTTCATATTATATACAGATCTGAAAGCGTAGATCATACAAGAGAGTACTGTTGTGGCTTATTTGCAGAGTTTCAAGATCTTTTCAATGAGAGGTGCTTTGCTTAGTATATTTCAGCACTAATACAGGTTCTTAAAACCAGGGCTATTTGGGGGCAGGAACACACAGGAACGGAGTTCCGGCTGGGTTCAGAGTTGGCCACACCCACTACAACCAAAACCTCTGCATGTGTGGCTAGAGAAGGAAGGCCTGGAGAGCGACCCCCCCCCAACAATTCTGAGGCAGGGAGGTCAGGGTCCCCCCCAAAAGGATCGGGAAGCATTTAAATGCCTCCCCATGCCTCCCCCAATCTGTCCAAGGGCCGGCTTCCCTGGGCTCCCCGCAGCCAAGGGAAGGCATGGGGGTATGGCATAATATGCTAATGAGTTTCTGCTGTTGTGTGTGGCCTATTATGCTAATGAGTTCCTGCTGGGCTTTTTCTACAAAAAAGCTCTGCTTAAAACTGTTTTGCTTATAGTTTCTAGATTTCTCCCATCAGAGTTCTAGGTTTTCCTTTAGATAGTACAGTTTTTCACTAACTCCTGAGGTGTCTAAGCTTCTCCCCTTTATTACAGACCAGGTTTCTCTTCCCAACCCCCCTTCACTGTCAGGAAGTTAGTCTCCTTGTCCTTAAGAAGCAATAACTCCTTTTACTGTTTGACTTCTCTGGGAGTTCTCCTTAACTCCTCAGACCTCCTGACAGATTCCTCTCTAGTATCTGTTGTCTGTATAAAGCTGTTCTGTAGCTTTCTTGACTGAGAATCTTAATTTTTCCTCAGATTAGTTAATATATCTAAGACAATGGGGTCCTTATTCTTCTTTTGATAGAAATACTTTCCTGACAATTCCCTGACAGAAATCACTGACTCCCAAAGTCTCTTCCCTCAAAAGTCAAACCCTTTGACTACTGATCCAGATGTTAGATTTCAGACAAAGACCAAAAGTGTCTCAAAAGGCAAATGAATCTTTTCCCTCCAGATCAGCTGTTCTATTTCCTCTGTCCGATGGTGCTGGCCAATCAGAGAGTGAGTAGAGCAGCCAATCACATAACCTCTTCTCTCCAGGGGAGATCAGCTCTTGAACTCCCTGGCTCTCTGACACAAGCAGTATTTTAAGAAGCCTGATTTTCTGTGCAATCTGTCACACCTCAGTTTAGTTATCTGAGGGAGAGCTAAGGCTTATTTTGATCTGAACCTACTTATCTGTCTTTTTGGCGGTTCATGGTATCTGTAAAACTCTCCTCTAAAATATGTTCAGATGGTATTTAACCTGGATTAGTGTCTATGGGCCTCAGTAAAACGTATGTGGGAGGTCTGGCTGTCCACAAGCAGATTTGGCTCACATTTCTGGACCTATTTGGATATTCAGTCATTGGCTGCAGATATTACATCTGATTCTTGATAGGATGGGATACTGATTATCAGCAAGCAGAATAACCATATTGTGTTATTCAGAAAACAGGCTAGACAATACAAATTTAGAATGGATCATTGTTTTATTACTTTTAGCCAGGCTTTTATTTGAGGGAATCCATCTTTGTTGGCAGAATATTATTCTGTGCTGTTTTTGTGCGCCTGGCTTGTTTAAATGGTTTGATTTAATACCAATAATTCTTAGGATGATGTTGTTATGCTTTTATTGAATCGTTTTAACTTTGTGAGCTGCCTCAAGCAGGTCTTTGGAGAAGTAGCATCTACATTTTCTAAATAAATAGATAGATAGCTGGAAGAAGAGAAGAAGAGATTGGATTTATACCCTGTCCTTCACTCAAAGTCTCAGAGTGGCTTACAATCTCCTTCCCTTCCTCTCCCCCCAACAGACACCCTGTGAAGTAGGTGGGGCCGAGAGAGCTCTTTTGAGGACTCCTCTTGAGAGAACAGCTCTGAGAGAACTTTGACTGACCCAAGGTCACCCAGCAGCTGCATGTGGAGGAGTTGGAAATCAAACCCAGTTCTCCAGATTAGAGTCTGCCACTCCTAACCACTACACCAAACGGTGCCACAAGGCATTGGACTCAAGTAAGATGAAGTCAGTTATTCAGATCTGGAAATGAGCTTAATTAATTATCAATGCAAGCCTAAACAGTTTCCCAGAAGTAAGCCTCACTGAATAAACCTGAGTAGGATTCTGAGTAGACCTGCTGAGGATTGCCCTTTCATTTGACCTATTATTGGCCCCGGGCACACAGGCCGTATATCGTGGGGGGGGAGGTGTGGCTAATTGCCCCGGCGCAGTTTGATCTGCAATTACGTGATCAGACGCGCTGGTGGCACAGCATGGGTCCTTCCCTTGGCACCAGCGGGTAAACGAGGGACCGGAGGGGAATGTCACACACCGGCGCGATCACACCACGGGCATCTGGAGGCAGCCTGTGGCAAACGTTTACTAGTACCTTGGAGGTAAAGGTAAAGGTACCCTTGCTCGAAAGCCAGTCGAATCCAACTCTAGGGTTGCGGTGCTCATCTCCGTTTCAAAGCCGAAGAGCCAGCGCTGTCCAAAGACATTTCCGTGGTCATGTGGCCGGCATGACTAAACACCAAGGCACGCAGAACGCTGTTACCTTCCCATCAAAGTGATACCTATTTATCTACTTGCAATTTCTTGCTTTCAAACTGCTAGGTTCGCAGGAGCTGGAACTAGAGATGGGAGCTCACTCCACCATGCGGCACCCGGGTCTCGAACTGCTGAACTACTTACCTTCCACAGCCTGCAGTTCAGCGTCTTAACCACTTGAGCCACCGCAGCTCCTTTACCTTTACCTTGGAGGTACTAGTTTTTAAATGCGCATTGTCGGCGGTAAGCCACAGGTGCACTCCACTTCCCAGATGTTGGGGTGTGATCGCGCCCGGATAATCCGCCCACCTTCCGTGCCTCTCCCGCGGCAACTTTGTCGTGTGACCGGGGCCCAGGTAGATCATTAAGCGACACAAAAGTTAGTAAAGATAGATTTGTTGAAAAGTGGTGTTTATTCATTATGGATTGGAATGCCAACCCAACAAAGTACATTTCATATGCTTTTTTCTGGAGGGGATACAATGCAAAATTATTCAGGGTTTGATTATTTGGGAATTATATAAATACTTATTTTCGTATAATTTTTAAAAAAGCACTCCTCCAAGTTGGTGAAGGAGGCCTGTCCTTTGCAGAAGCCCTGCTGATAGGGAGGACTTCCACTGGCAGCTTCACTTACCCACTGTTGGCTCTGAGCTGCAGTGGGTGAATTAAAAGAAGAAGAAGAAGAAGCAATATCAGCTACCAGAAGTGTCATAGGGTAACTCTAGGAGTTACCAGAAACTCTGTAGTTTTACCAGGTTTTCCCCTGAAGTGAAATTACAACATAGTTGGCATTTCTCGCCTTCCTATTTCCCCACCCCCACACTCCAGCCAGTTGCCAGGCTCAGCCTTGCAACCCTATCTGCCAGTTTTTCCTCAGGAGGGTTTCTTCCTTCATGTGCTTAATAATTTATTTTAAATAGCAGTTAACACCATTTCACTTGGCTAACTGGCTGGACCTTTTTTGGCATCTCCCCCTACACACTTTTAAAAAAAATAAATAAAAATAAAACCGATAATATGTTTGCTACTTTCAAGAAGGCCAACTTCAGTGACATCTCATATTGTCACTGCTCTCAGCGCCTCAGAGAAGCCTCATAGTCCTCTTCAACTACAAACAGAATAGCTCTGTGCAACATCAACCACTGTGATTGGCTGGAAGTATGAAGCCTCAGGACTGGCCAGGCTGATAGCAATAGTATGAGCCCTGCCTTCTGTGTGCTAAACTTCAGGCCTCTGCCCCCAGCAGCTGCTCCTCACTTTGGGGACCCTGGGTTGGGGACACACACTGGTCTGGGTTCAGATACAGTTACCCACAAACCATGGCTTGAAGGCACTGGTCTTCAACCTTTGTAGATTTGCCCCCCTCTTAGCCTCTAACAGCAGCTCTTAGCCTTTAACAGGATGTCACAAATCCTCTCAGTCACATAACATCAGAGCAACGTGACAGGAAGAGAAGGAGTCAGAGTTTTGATCTTCAGTGATGGGGAAAGGACTTTGCATGCAATGGAGGACCATGTTCTGGGGATGGTGTAGCTGGGTTGGTTTGACCTGTAGAGAGGGTGGGGAGAAAGACTGCAATAAAAAAGGCCAGTGCAATGCTGGGGGTTATTAGACAGCCTGTGTCATAATGCCCATGTATAAATCAATGGTGCAGCTTCATTTGGAATACTGTGTCCAGTTCTGGTCGCCACACCTCAAAAAATATTATAGCATTGGAAGAGGTGTAAAAAAGGGCAAGCGAAATGATTAAGGGGGGTGGAACATTTTCCTTATGAAGAAAGGTTAAAGAGGTTAGGGAGAAATGATAACTGAGGGGGTGACATGATGGAGCTTTACAGAAATATGCATGGGATAGAGAAGGTAGAGAAAGAAGTACTTTTCTCCCTTACAATACAAGAACTCGTGGGCACTCAATGAAACTGATGAGCAGTAGGTTTAGAACAAATCAAAGGAAGTACTTCTTCACCAAAAGAGTAATTAACACGTGGAATTCACTGCCACAGGATGTGGTGGCAGCTACAAGCATAGGCAGCTTCAAAAGGGGATTGGATAAACAACATATGGAGCAGAGGTCCATCAGTGGCTATTAGCCACAAAGTATAGATGGAACACTATGTCTGGGGCAGTGATGCTCTGTATACTTGGTGCTTGGGGGCCCATGGTGGGAGGGCTTCTGGAGTTCTGGCCCCACTGGTGGACCTCCTGATGACACCTGGTTTTTGGCCACTGTATGACACAGAGTGTTGGACTGAATGTCCCATTGGCCTATTCCTACATGGCTTCTCGTACATTCTTATGAGAAGGGAGGGTCTCTGAACCTACCCTCAGCAAGTTTGCAGAGGCAGCAGGTCTAGCACTCTTGCATTCTTTGCATGCTCACTCTCAACTGGTCTTTCCAAAAAGCACCCCCAAATGGTGGTTCCACAGTAATTTATGACCCATCCGCTGGGGCTTCAGAATCCTCACCAGTTGGTGAATGCCACTGAGAGCCAGTTTGGTGTAGTGGTTAAGTGCGCGGACTCTAATCTGGGAGAACCGGGTTTGATTCCCCACTCCTCCACTTGCACCTGGCTGGATGACCTTGGGCAAACCATAGTTCTGGCACAGCTGTTCTTGAAAAAGAGCAGTTTCTGTCAGAGCTCTCTCAGCCCCACCTACCTCAGAGGGTGTCTGTTGTAGGGAGGGGAAGGGAAAGGAGTTTGTAAACCCCTTTGAGACAACTTTGGATAGTGAAGTGCAGGGTATAAATCCAATTTCTTCTTCTTCTTCTTCTTCTTCTTCATCTTCTTCTTCTCGATTACAGACTGATTAGCTCCACCAGGCCCTGGTCCCTGCCACACGGGACGGCTGGAACGCGGCTAAGCAGAGCCGCACCAAACTTGACACACCGCGGCGGGATCCCACAGTTCCCCTCAGCCGCGGCGCATCGCTCCCTGGCACGATCAGATGCCGGGGAGAATGCGACGGTGCGAAGGAGAGCCTGGCGAACTGCGCATGCGCACACATGCGCAGTTCAGCCAGGAGCCGGGGATGCGCCTGCGCAAGGACGCGCCGGCGATCCCACGGCTGCACTTGCCGTGGCCCATCCGAAAGAACCACCTAGGGAGGTGGTTCTTTTTTGCTGCGCTGTATGGGCGGGATGGGACGGATCGGAGACGGAAGCATGACGTTCCCCAGATGTTGCTGTGGGATTGCGCCCGTTTGCTCCTGCCCTGATCCGTCCTTCTCCCGGCCCAAACGGCTCGTATGAACAGGACCCCTGATTAGCACACAAGTCTTTGGAGGGCTGGGCCTTGAAGCTATAACCTTGAGTACACTGGCGTAGCATGAACATCTCACAACAGCTGGTTTGCATTTTCAGGTACAATCTGCTTTTTAATCAGTTTGTAACGGAATATCAGAATTTAAGCATGCAGGTTCCCTTAATGTTGTCAATCAGGAGAAGATTAAAACAAACGCACATTTTGAATTCAGGAGGACAAGTGGAATTAAGGGGGGAGGTGTAGAACAAAAGAAAAAAATGAATAAATCTCTCAAGTTTTCTTGTGGGTGGATCATGGCCAGAGGCACCTTATTTCCGCCTCCTCCTATGAAAGGGAAATAATAATCCCTTCTGAAAGCAAATAAATACCTTGGTGAAAGTCAAGCTTAGGCATGTACACATTGACCCAGACAAAGGGATTTTGCGAAATTATGGTGTAACCGATTACTCTCTCCCTGGTGAACAAACCCAGATGTTATTAAAATGGTGAGGAAGTTGGGGAAATGTCTGGAGGGGGAGAACTGATTAAAGTATTAACACCATGGATTAAAAAAGGGGGGGAATAAAGAAAGGAAGTAATGTGGTGGTTTAGGGAAACTCTGTCTTAGCTCCTGCAAATGGTTCTCACTCCAATCTTGTGCCAAGGTTAACCTTTGCACTGTTAGCATATGGTACTCTGTACAAAAGCAATGGAGCCAGAATTTTTTTTAAAAAAGAATTCCATTAGGCAACAAGGGGCCAAAACAAATGTCAAATGTACATTGTGCATGCAGTCATGATCTGTATTGGGGGAAGGATGAGATTTAACACTTCAAGCCTAGCTCGTTACCCTACAGTGTTGTCAGTAACTAGAGTCAGGGGAGGATGCCTTTACAATATGGAATCCAAACAGGTCTTGAAGGGTTAAATCCCCTCCTGTTATCCAAATGACAAAGGTAGGGTAGACAGGGTCCTCCCTGGCCACCAATGGGAGATGGGGGATAGGGTTGCCAGATCCAGGCTGGAAAACTCCTGGAGATTTGGGAATGGAGTCTGGGGAAGACAGGGACTTCAGTAGAGCACAATGCCATAGAGTCCATCCTCCAAAGCATCCATTTTCTCCAGGGAAACTGATCTCTTTAGTCTGGAGAAAAGCTATAATTCTGGGGGGTCACCAGGTCCCACCTGGAGGCTGGCATCCCTAATAGGTGTGCCTGATCCATGTTTGGGCTCTTGCATAAATGCCAAAATGAAGCCTTGAGAATCCAGGAAAGGCAGGGGAGTCCTGGAGCCATCCCAGGGTCTTCATCCCCACTACTCTCCAGTCAGAAGTGCAAGCAGGATGAGAAAAGAAGAAAGCAGTACAGAATGAAGTGCTTGAAGTGCTCTCAGACACTCTCCTTCCTGAGAATCGATCCCCGTCACGTTAAGCAGACCACAGGAGACTCCTGGTTCACCACAAACGACATTCAGTCAAAAGGTCTAATTGCTTTTCCGCATCCAAGTAAGAAGGTGATGTACTCATGTAACAAGCAGTTTTAATCGAGGCAGTTATCCAGGAGCCTTTGGAAACTGTTTGTTGTCAGGAGGAAAAGACTATCTGAAGCCATCGTGCCCAGCAGGGCCATCCTAAAATCACGCCAGTGCCGAGGGAGTGTTATGGCCAGTGACCTGCCTGTCCACATTTAACTTGCAGAACACAGCAGCACGTTGTGAACACAGCTGGAAATACAGGAGGCCTTTGTGACAAACCAAAAGAGATCCACACCTACAGCCTTCAAAGTGGCAGGCACTCATCTCTTTGCTACCCAAAAGAGGTCAGGCTTGCTACTACCAGGGCCAGGGCTTTCTCGGTGGCGGCCCCATCCTGGTGGAACGAGCTCCCGGAGGACATAACGCCCCTTCCGCCAGGCTTTCAGCTAGGGTGCCGCCACCATTACAGAGCCCTGGCCCTTGGCTTTGACACCTAGCCTGAGCCACAGGAAGATCTTGAGCAGAAGGATCTTTAGAGAGTACACTGAAATTAGCCATCTTGAGTAACTATCTTCAGCACTTTATGAAACTGTATTAATAATGGAATTGTTTTACTGTTTATTTTATGTACTGACTGTGAGCCGCCCTGAGCCTGCATTGCGGGGAGGGAGGGCTATAAATGTGATTGATTAATAAATAAATAAATATTTAGGATTACCATCTCTGGGCTGGGAAATTCCTGGAGATTTGGGGGTGGAGCCTGGGGAGGGCGGGGTTTGAGGAGAGGGGGGACCTTAGCAAGGTCTAATGCCACAAAGTCCACCCTCCAAAGCAGCCATTTGCTCCACAGGGAACTGATTTTGGTCATCTGGAAATCAGTTGTAATAGCAGGAGTGCCACCTGAAAGTTGGCAAGTCTACAGATGACCCCAGCTGTGCTATTTGGCATGAAAGAGACAGAGGTTTAGTTGAGACTTTCAGAAGTGTCTGACTCCCAGATCGTAACAGCTATGCTAGCTTGCTGCATTCAGAACCACCGATCAAACCTATTGCTTATGACTGGTGTGCTTATGACACTCCCAAAACGGCCTCCCTGTCCCAAGAAATCCCCCTTCTGGCTGCAGTGCAGAGAATACACTGCTGTGTCAAACTTTACTGTCATGGCAAGAGAGTCTTCGTGCTGCCTCCAAAATGACAGAAACAAAGCACTCAGTATTACGACAGAGTTCCGCCAGGTTTTCATTACAACCAAAAAGAGGATCAGTAACCACAAGGAGTATGGTTCCTCTACAGTCCATTCTGCATCTGGCACTTGCTCTACATTTTCTCAGCACTTGACCTGGTTCCTCCTTGCCTCAGAATATCTGTTTTCATTCTATTTGGTATGCAGATTTTCCTGTGTCAGTACTTGCCTTACTGGTCATTAGCCACCTGAGCCAAGTAATTCATGGCGAGGTGATAAATACAGAGGGGGAAATAGGGGCAGGGGATCAATGAAGCTGGGCCAAGTTGTCTGCTTATTGTTCCCTTTGATTCGGAAGCGGAGGAAGGAAAAGGTGCAGCTCAAAACCACATTCAGATACCCAGGGGCAACACCATACTGACCATAAGTCTATGCAGAAGGTACCGTAAAACCCAATGAACAAAGAAAGTGAATCCAGCATGCAGTGTAGAGGGAGATTAGCCTTCTGACGTAGCTGCGGGAAAACTGCGAGGAAGCAGATGAGTGCAGAATCAGCCATCAGCACCTTTAAAATATTTGCTCCTGTGACTGCAGTCCTGGGTTATATGGAGGTGGTTAACCCAAGTCTGAGCAGGACCTTCAGACTGCAGAGAGGGGGTGTTGGGCAGTTAACTGCTTCTCCACGCATAAACCCCCCCTTTGCATAGGAAACTGGCATGTCAGCGAGAAGGAATCTTGGGTTTCCTTCTCCTTGAAATGACTGTTTTCCTTATGCACAGGGAGTGAGGTGTGGTGAGGAGGAACAGTCCTCCCTCATTGCCTTCACCTGCAGTTCTATGGCTTGGACTTCAGCTTACCCACTCAGCAAGAATGAAACCCACATGATGACTTCATGACTGTCCTTAAACTCGCTTTGCAAGTACATTCACCGGGGGGGGGGGGGGGAGTTTCTAAGCATAGCCTAGTTTCGGAAATGGATGTGAACTATCGTCTTTTCCAGTGTAATGCAGCACAACAAGGCAGCATGCCTACTAAATCAACTTTTCCAGGCTTTCTACCATTAGAACACTGTGTGCTAGTTGTAAATTATCCCCCCCCCCTTCCTTGGCATCTGTCCGGGCAGCATTGCATCTTGCCTGCACATCTTTGAGCGAAGAATACCACTGGAAAGAATTTCTGCTCTCCAGTAAAAATCCCACCATCAGGTGTGGCACTGGCCTCTGCCAAAAAAACCAAAGGGAAAAAAAAAAGGGAAGGCGGTGTTCCAGTTCAGAACTCCTTCTTGCCTATCTGGATGTAGGTGTTTGGCTTGAATGTAAACACCTGCCCGGACTTTGAAACACCTTAATGACTTAGTGCTTAAGTTTACTGAAAGAAGATGAAGAATGCGTCATTGACTAGCAATTGACCCACGGCCACCCCATCCACGGAGCGTTCCAGGCGAGAGATGAGCAGAGGTGGTTTGCCATCGTCTTCGTCCACATAGCAACCGTCTTCTTCCTTGGTGGTCTCCCATCCATGTACTGACTGTAGCCAACCCTGATTAGCTCCCAAACTCTGATGAGTCTAGGCTAAGCTGGGCAATTCAGGCAGTGAAGTTTACTGAAAATCAGGGTTCAAATCCTGCCGGTGGATATGCACTGTTCTTTTTACCTTTGAGATAGTATGATAAATTGAACCACATCTCCCCTCTTCAACTGGTTTATTAGATTTTCTAGGAACCCCACTTTGTAGTTTACTAATCTATTGGTTTGGCTGAGGCATCACTTGCAGGCCCGTAGATATGGTGGGACTTTGGGGGGCTCTGCCCCCTTCCTTAAAGGCACAGCCGCAGAAGAATTTATCCTGTAAATGTTCCCCCCCCCCATCATTTTAAACATGTTTAAAGGCGTGCACTCCTTTAAGCAGAGTGGGGTGCTGTAGTTGACTAATTCCCACACTGAGCAAGGGGATTGGAGTAGGTGACCTCTAGGATCCCTTCTAACGCTGTGTCAAGAACCTGTCTCCTTTGAGAGAGTTTTTATGCCTAAGTGTTAGTTTTCTTGACTACAGAAGTCATCACCCCCAGCTGCCGGCTTGGTATCAGAATTGTTGCTTAGGCTGGCAGAAGTGATTAACTTGCAGCAGCTGAGAACTGTCCTCTAAAGTGGTTGACAGCTTGCAATTTAGAGAGCTATCCTGGTAACAGCTTTCTATTGGCTCAATGGCTTTTCTTTCTGCACTGAGAACTTCAGCCCCACCCGAAAAAAAATTGTCCCACAAGCCACAAAATCCTGGCTACGGCCAATCACTTGAGATCATAGTTTAATTATTGTTAGCTGGTAAAACTGGGATTTGGTTTGCGGGCAATAGTTCAGATATCGGTTGGCCTCCACAAATGCTGGGTCCATTGCCTTCACTCTTTCCCCTGCAGACACCCAGCTGGTGGCCCAACCTGCACTGCAGGGAAAGTGGCTCTAGGAGAACAAGCCAGGGCTGGCCCAGCCTGTCTGCATTCATGTGTCATACAAAACCACAGTGTAGACAAATAGTAATTCATAATGAAATCCTAGACCCATGGTTTCAAATCCGGAACCCATTATCCTAAGTAACTGTAATTAGTGGAGTAGCCCATGTTTGGATGATCGTACCAACCATAGATAATTTAAACAAACTATGGTTTCATGTGACTTCTGAACCAAGCGAAAAATTAGTTCCACATTCTATGGACACGGATGCCAGAGATCTGGCTGGAAGCCATACTCTTGAAGGAGATAGCCCAGGGCTTTTCAATCCAAGACTGTGGAGGCACTTTAGGGCTGAGCAACCCAAGAACTTGAAGGAAGGCTCTAGTCTCTTCAGGCAGCCAATGCTATTCTTTGCCTTGACTGAGTGGCAGAGCAAATGCTTTGCTGTTAATAGGTTCCATGTTCAGTCCCCAGCTTCTCCAGTTGACTTTTGCCTGACGCAGCCCCAAAATGGCAGGGTGGCTCCTCTGGCCCCTGGGAGCGTGCAGAGTGCTGTTCTGTCCTGAAACATTGATAGCAAAGTTGTTACTGCTATCTGCCAGCAGCTAGGTCTTTTTAAGGCAACTTAACAGCCCTTATTGGAAGCCTCTACTTTGGGATAACACACACACACACACACACACACACGGCATATCAGTAGGAAATACACTTTGATAACACTATTAGGGAGGCAAACTGGTGTGTAAGCAGAATGGCAAAGCCTTTGGAAAGTAAAAGGAAATCCAGAAATTTCCCAGGCTCATCCATTTGCAATCGAATCACTCTCAGGCGAAGTCCTTTCTCCTTCATCTTCCCCAAGACAGTCCTGTTATCCCATTGGTTGAATCTCGCCACTTGGTTCGGTTTGTAAAATACCTTTTTAGTCAAGACGATAATGAGTTAAGCTAGTGTAGCCAATGAGAGAGAGCTCTGAACAGCCAATCCAGGCCCATAGCCAGGATTTTGTAATTCAGGGGGCCTTTAAATAAGTTGGGGGGCACTCACATCACAAAATAAAAAATAAAATTTAAATAAAATTTAAAAAATTCACACTCGCCAGTAGGAGTAGGCATGGAGTAGGTATTCACCCCATTCACCCCCATCTGGTAGCCCCATTCACACCATGGCTCATTGACATCATCATGAGGTCTGCCATGGCAATCTAGGCACCAGGAGGGCCTGAGGGCTGGAAGGAAGTCATGGGGCCTTGGCAGGAAGTCAGGGGGCCAGGCCCCAAAATGCCCTACTGTCGCTACGGGCCTGAGCCAATCACACAAAACAAGTCTAAAGAAGAATCTGTGAATGCTGGATGCGTTCAGTTTGATTAACTAAATTTATGGCCCATTCTCTCCTTGGGCTTGTCCAACAGAAAAGGAGATTCTTCCCATTTGATTTATACATCTGTACAATGGCCTCTCCATTAAACTGGGGGAGGAGGGGCAGGCCGCTACTAAGGATGTCAGCCATTCACTATTCACAAATCAGTATCAGTCCTTCTACTGAGGATCATTCCTGCGGGGACAACAGACGTGCTGCACCATGCCATCACCAGGAAGTGATGCCGGGTGACGCTCTGGCAATGGGGCCAGAAACTCGATGGTACCATCGAGTTTTCAGCCTCATTGCCACAGCGTCACCCAGTGTCATTTCCTGGTGATGGCATGGTGCATTACAAGGAGAAATGTTCCGGTCGGGGAGGTACTTGGCAACCCTACCCTTGGTTGAGATGGCAATGCTAGGTGTGGTGTGTGTGTGTGTGTGTGTGTGTGTGTGTGTGTGTGTGTGGTGTGTGATGTGTGTCTGGGGATACGAAGGGGCTTTGTTTGAATTACCTATATTAAGCTTATGCCCGCCAAAAGTCTTTAGTTCGAACACAAGTGATGTTCTGGATCATGCAAACATATCACTGCCAAAAGAGAGTGTTGTTGAGAGTAACTGGCCAGGGATCTGACACATGAGGACTAACAGCCAGATATAAGTTCCCACAGAGGCAGATGGAGACTGTGTACCACTTCCATGCAGAGTCCCCAGGTGTCATTTGCAGAGCCCAGGAGGGTGGGTCTTGGCTGAAGGAACATGTAAGAGGAATAAACCAGCAGCCCAGGGAAATAATCATCTTGCCAATCATCCAAGATCCCTTGTTATTTTCCTTCGTTTGGACCACTTCATTAAACCTCCTTCAATGTCTGGGGACCACCGTTCAGGCTGGTGTAATCTCCATGCCAAATTAGTCCATAGACTCTGGTGAAGCTGCCAAGGAGAGAGACGGGGAATGCTTGTGTTTGTAATGTCGATATTTGCCACCCACTGAGAGCCAGACTGAGAAACCATCCATTCATGGATTTATTCTATTTATTTTATTACATCATATCAGGTAAAGTTCCTTCCTGAAGCCTTATGCTGCAGCTGAAAATACCTCCAGGCAACACTTTCACATTTAAGTGGTCTTTCCATTCGTCAAAATCTCACTCCTCTTGTTTCTCCAAAATCTCACGGTGAACATGGCAACAACTGTTCCCCAATGGGCTAAATAATAATAATAAAAAAAACTCTAGTGGAACACAGTCTAAATTTAGACCAGGAGGCAGCCCATGCTTAAATGTTTTCTGTGATCTGAAGTTTTTGACATAATTCAGTGACAGAGGACACATGTTTTGGATGCTCCAAGCCCATTGCCTGGCATCTCCAGAGGAAAGGATTGCAGGTAGAATAGCTAGGACCAATGCTCCCTCTAAGCTGTGGAATCTTGTGAGCAAAAATTCTACTTTGTAAGCTACTGGCATTAAAATTGTGAGCGAGCGATTTGGCTACGGCATAAATTAGTTTGCTCTGGAGCCACCCTTCTTGAGCGAAGGCAAAAATATGTGACCTGGAGGCTAGAAAACTGTGCACCAACTCACACTAACTCGGCTTAGAGGGAACACTGGCTAGGACTGCTAACCTCCAGGAGGCACCTATTAAAATTGCTCTTCAGATGACCAAGATCCATTCCCCTAGAGAAAATGGCTGCTTTGGGGGGTGGACTCTATGGCATTGGACCCCACTGAGGTCCCCCCCCTCTGCAAACCTTGTCTTCCCCAGGTTCCACCCCCCAAATCTCCAGGTATTTCCCAACCCAAAAGCTGGCAACCCCAAGAATAACTGAGGAAACCTCTGCCTTCCAAAACTCAATAAATGTTGAAGCAGCATATGGTTGCTGGAACCAGTGGCCAGACTCACTAAACAGCAGCTTTATAGTGTGGTGTCATGATTTAAGTGTCAGATTAGGATCTGGGAGTCCCAGTTTCGGGAACTCTGCTCTGCCATAGAAGACTGTTGTCCGTTGTAAAGGAACTAGTATTTAGTATATGAGCTATCTATAGCCATTTGGAACTTGAAATTCCTGTTATTCCTGTTATTGGATGTTGTGAATAATTACTCCAACACAGTGGTATTTTTGATAAAGACCCCGAAACGAACTTCGAAAACTCTAGCTGTTCGTCTTCTACCTATGTTCTACCTATGAAATAAAGAAGAAACCTTGAGATTACCACATCAGCAACATGTTCATTTATCATTTTCATTGTTTTGTAATGGTTTGAACTTTTTGCAGCAATTTCTGGTTCATTATTCTTACTCTTACCTTGCTGTGCCCTCTATTGTATTCATCATTACTGCCATAGAAGCTCACTGGATGATCTTAGGGCGGTCGCACTCCCATGGCTTAACCAATCGCATGGGGTTGTGGGGAGGATGAAACGGAGGGACAGGACCCAGCATCTCACTCTGAGCCACTTGAACAAAGGAGGAAATAAAGACCTCATCAACGACTGATGAAGGCTTCCGTCGCGCAACCAGGGAAAAGGCACGACGGTCTAAATTGTGCCTGGCTGCCCTTCCAACAGCCCACAAATACAGTGGGGTTGTGAGGGGTGAAGGGCAGGATCAGGCAGGAGGCAGGAAGCCCCATGGGGTAGACCCGGAAGCAAGCCAAATGGAAGGAGAAAGGCACAGGACTGGTGCTCCCTCTAAGCTGTGGAGACCTGTGAGCAAAAATTCTACTTTGGGAGCTAGTACTGGCATTAAAGGTGCGAGCGAGTGATCTGGCTACTGCATCAATTAGTTTGCTCTGGAGCCATCCTTCCTGAGCTCACAAAGCTGTGAGCTGGAGGCTAAAAAACTGTGAGCCAGCTCACACTAACTCATCTTAGAGGGAACACTGCATAGGATGGGAGGCAAGAACCTGGACTGGTTTCAGTTGGATACAGGCAGAAAGCTCAGGAAGGAAGGAAGGCCAATCAAAATATCCCAGGAAGGCTGGGAGACCAGGAGCAAAGGGGCTGCCGGCTGGAAAAGATCAACAATGGCTGCGGTCACACGGCCAGGAAAATGCGGGGGGGAAGCGTGGCTGTTTCCCCCGGGGAAAATCAAAGCGCGGTTGCACGATCAGACCTCCCATGGAGGTCCCGTGGAGGTTCCGTGGAGGTCCAGTAGTTATGGGGAGGTGCGGATCACACGGCAAAGAAGCAGGGCCTCGGGGCAAAGAAGCGGGGGCCGTGCGTCGAGGGAAGGCGAGGAGGGGGCTGCCAGAGACAGCCGGCCAAGCGGCGCTGGGGAGAAGAGGGGCCAGCTGCCGACTGGGTGGTGTGGCATCGTGTCGGGCACGGCGTTTTCCCCACCAGTGAGGCAGGCAGGGGGTGGGCAGTAGGTCTGGAAGGGCACCAGTCCAGGGAGCTGGCTGGTGGGGCGTGCGAAGAGGGCACAGCAGCATGGCCCAGCCCCCTCCGCCCTGACCGCCCCTCCGCCCAAGCAGACGTCCTACTCTGCCGCCGCGCCCCCCCCTCTTCTGGGCTTCATCTTCTGCCTTGCCCCCTTTCCCCCATCTGTCGCTCGCCGCCTCAAGCCATGCACTCGTTGGTGCTGTCTTCTGGCTGCTCTCCTCTTCTCTGCACGACGTACGTTGTGTTTTTTTTTATTAAACATCCGTTTGCGCATGCTCCGTTTGGTGCTTGTGCGCAATCGTGGAGACTCGAAAAAAAAAACCTTTTAGCTAGGGGACATGGGCGGGCACTGGAACTTCCTCCGGAAACACGGTCATACGCCCGCCCTTGCCCCGCGGTTTCTGGAAACTAGTACCTCCACGGTACTAGTTTTTTACTGCGCTGCTTTGGCGTTTAGCCACGGGTTACCGACGGGAGCTCTACACTTGCCAGATGTTGCCCTGTGATCGCGCCAGGAAACTCCGCCTCTCTTCCGTCTCTGAAGCATGGCTTATGCTCCGTGTGACCGCAGCCTTTAACACGTTTTTCTAAGGGAAAAAAACGGGGGGGGGGGGATGAGCTGGGAGAAGGGGTAAGCCTGACTCCCCTCTCACCCAGATAGTGGCACTTGGCCAATCCTACCCACCTCACACATGCCTCTGCTTGTAAAAGAAATGTGAACAGGTGGGAGATCTGATCGCGGACATCCAGAATTGGTGTAATTTGCCTTTATATTGCTATAAGGGGCAGCATGATATACGGTGAAATCTATTGAAGGCAACGGGTTCAGAAGGGTGTAACTGTGCTTAGAGAAGCACTGTGTGTTGCCTAGATACCGGTGAACATACAGTAACATCTCTAGCAAGCAAGACAAACATTTAAGTGCTGTGCAATATTAGATGATAACAAGTGGAGGCCTCTCATTTCCTTGTCTACCGCTGTTTTCTCTTTCTCTTCTCTGACAGCCCCCAATAGCCTTTTTCCTTTTCCTGCTTCCTTCCATCCTTCCCACCCTCCCACCAACCTACCTTTTATCTGCCCCCTTACTTCATCTGTATTTACTTCATTTATACACACTGGGGACCCAGAGTAGCTTGATCATTCTCCTTTCCGCTATTTTATCCCCACAACACTGTGAGGTAGGTCAGGCTGAGAGTGTGTGGCTGATCCAAGATCAGCCTGTGAATGTCCACAGTAGAGTGGGGATTTAGAGCTGGGTCTCCTAAATATTCTGAACATCTAACCACTACACAACACTGTCTTTCATGGGGTGGCTGCTGTTGAAGAGTAAAAAGCAGCCAGTCCTGGGCGAGTCATGCAAGTTGTGCTGTAGCAAGAAGTTGCCCACTGGTTGCTACTGGGCTAGTCCCCAATGCGTCCTCCCTAAAAGGCCAAACCAGCCCGGGGGAAAGCATCCCCCCCCTTTATAAACAATATAAAGGTTTTTAATGCAAACATGGAGCATTTTTCAGGTTTGTAGAAAGATCTTTCTTGTCCAATCATGGCTCCAGTCTCCAGATTAAATTATCCTCAGATTGGGCTGTGTTGAGAATTAGATATAATAACCGGTGATAATGATTTCAAAAATGTGTTTCTAACTCTTAACTCGAAACTAATTTAGAGACATAATTTTTTAATTCAGGTCACCAACTCTGATAATTACTAGGAATGTGAGTTAAGCAAGGGCAACTTTTTATATCCCTTACGAAATGTCCTGTGGTCCATCAGTACTTTAGAAATGTTGTTGTTGTTTTTCTTGAGAGTATTTATATGGGATAGGAAGGGAGGCCACATGGTATAGCCCGATCCCATCAGATCTCAGAAAACTCAGTAGGGTTGGCAAGTGAAAGGGAGACCACTGAGAAGGACTCTGCAGAGGGAGGTGGTGGCAAAACACTTATGCTTCTCACTTTCCTCGAAAGCCCCTTGCTGGAGTCACCTTGTCAGCTGTGAATTGGTGGCTCTGTACACACCTTTATATGGGGCACGCAAGCAAAATCAGAGCTTTTAATAAATCTCATGGTTGCTGAAAAGGAAGGAAAATGCAGAACATTTGGTGGAAGAATCGCTAAGAATGTTTGGGACTTTTGATTCTATCAAGATGTTCACAATATGTAAAACTGAGAGAAGGTCATCCTCAGGAAGCCGTTTATTTATTTATTTATTTATTTATTTGTACAGTCGCAGTCCCTGATTATTTTATATTGCACTTGCTCATCTGTTGTGTGCATCTGAAATTCCTACCAATAAAAAACATACCCCTCCAACTTTCATTAGTTAACAAGCATTGGAAGCCAATAATCTGGTGCACAGCAGAGTGGACCGTTGCTTCCCATGGGATTGTGGCAAACTGTGTGGCTGACTGACCCCCTCCTTTGTTAGGTTAATGCTCAGAAGAACAGGGTGATGATATTGTTCAATGACCCATTGGAGCAGAGGTGTCGAACTCATTTGTTATGAGGGCCAGATCTGACATAAATGTCCCTTTGTCGCCGGGCCCTGTGTGCCATAAAATGTAATGCCAGGTGTGGGGAGTATAAAGTTTATAAAAGACACAGGCAAACCCAATTAACAGTTAGCTGCCCTGGCGGGGAGGGCGGGGTGGCAAAGTACCAAAATTCAAGTAAATAAATAAATAAAGTATTATTTTTTACTCAAAATACAAACCTGCTTAGAACAGTAACACTCTTGCAATATTTCCTGATGCCGACCCACCCACTTCCACTGCCCATTACTCATTAGCACTGGGGTAGCAGAGGGGGACAGCCTCCTCCTCCTCCTCCTTCTGAAGCCACTAGTAAAAAATAAACATGTCTCAGTTCCCTGTTTATTAGGCCAATATATAGGCTGAAAATCTTTTCCAAATCCTTGAATGGACAGTTTAGGTCATCAGACATGGGCCACTCTGCTTTTATCAACAGGCTGCCGGTGACAAACTTTCTTTCTTTGCTTCACAATATGGAGCAAAAAAAGATAACTGGCAAGTGGAGATGCCAAAAACCAAACTCACAATATCAGAAAAGACAAATTATGTTATCTTGTGGAACTTCTGTATGCCAACTCTGAGTTTGGATGGGGGGGGGGTTGGAGCCTGGGGAAGGAAAGGTTTGGGGAGGGGAGGGACTTCATTTGGCTCATAATGCCATATAGTACACTGTGTAAGGCAGCCATTTTCTCCAGGTGGACTGATCTCTGTCTTTGGGGGATGAGCAATAGTGGGAGGTCTCCAGGCTGTAAGTTATAATGGTGGGAGATCTCCATAGAGGTTGGCAGCCCTTATACATGAGCAACAAAAGGACAATTCTCGTCCAACTATGTTCAAGTCCTTCTACAGTGGTAATTCCCAGCCCACTCCTTTCTCAGTGCTCTTCCTATTGCCAAACTTCAAAACAGAAAATGGAATATCATCTGAGGGAGGTACACAATGCCATGAACACATGAAGCTGCCTTCTGCTGAGTCAGGCCATTGGTCCCCCAAGGTCAGTATTGTCTACTCAGACTGGCAGTGGCTCTTGGGGGGTCTTTTTGAACTGGCGATACCAGGGATTGAACCAAGCAGATGCTCAGCCACCCTGGCCCCACCCAACAAAGACTATAGGGGTGTTAATTACAAAATGATATATTATTCCTATCTTGCTAAGCCCAGAAAGACCAAGTTTCATCAAGATAAAGCAGTTGAAAGTGCCAAAATGGTTTACACACTCAACTGCATGTGTAGGTGTTGTATGGGGAGGGAGGGAGGACCTGAGATTCTTTGATAGGAGTGAACAGTTCATTATATTCCAACTCCAGAAGAGCTTTGCTTGCCTTTGCTTACCTGACGACCCACCCTGTTTCCATCTCATATACTGCCTGCCCCACCTAAGAGCTAAGACTTCACTTCTCCCTCTTTCCAGTATGCACTTGGATGTCTCTTAATTAATGCAGCCTTTGGGCCAACAAGCTGTTGGCAACTGTAGCGTTGATGCTCCATAAGCAATGCCTTTTCACAGATTGCCCGAGTGATCGATATGAACTCAGCATCCCATAAACTGACTTTTTACCATTATCTTCTCTGCATTTCATAGGCCAAATGCCAACTTATGTGCTTCTCGATGCGAAGTCACCTGGTTGATCTCTTCCACAGTCATATCTGAAGAGCAAACCTGTGGAGGGGAAAGCTCAAGATGGGCATTCAGCTGGCACACACACCCAGCTCTACCATGCAAGTTGCCCTTCGGGTGCTGCAGTAGATGAGCAAGCCGTTTTCACATGGACACCTCATATAGTATCCAGCATCACAGAAGACAGTCTGCCGGGCCTCCCCAGACAGCTACACACAAATGCTGCTTTGCTTCTTTCAACTAATGTTGCGGGTGCTACAGATTAATCCTAGCAAATTGTGCTTTCGTATAGTCATCAGAATGCAGGAACCTCTAAAAAGAAACTCTTTCCTAGTGGATCTGAGGTTTTCCAGGGCTGGACTAAGACATGCTGAAGCCCTAAGTGTAAGAAGCCATAGAGCATTTTTTTTTAAATTAGAGGCTCCTCATGTAGTCATCAGAAAGCAGGAACCTCTAAAAAGAAACTCTTTCCTAGTGGATCTGATGTTTTGAGGCTGGGGTTGCCAGGACTGATATGTTGCACTGGAGGCTACTGGCTGAAAGAGATTTCCTAGAACATTGGTTCCAACTTGAATTTTGATCTCCACAATGGAAGGGAGATGCAGCTTTGAAAGAGAGGACAGAAATATGTTTACATGCCTGGGAAACATGTTGATCTGTTATATAAATTTGTCATATTGATAACTTCTGAACTAGTGTTACATTGTAACCTTGATTTGTAGCTCACGAAGCAAAACAATACCATAAAACCATGAAAACAGCATCATGGAAATAAAGAATATTAAAAAGCTATCAAAAGAAGCCATTAAAAACAAAACCAGGGTATAATGCATCATAGAGCAGCCTAAAAAGCATTTCCATTAAATAGTTCTCAAGCTAGAAGAGAAGAAGAAGAGTAGGTTTTATACCCCACTTTTTCAAACTTAAGGAGTCTTAAAGCAGCTTATAATTTCCTTCCCTTCTCCTCACAACAGGCACCTTGTGAGGTAGGCGGGACTGAGAGAGTTCTGAGAGAACTGTGGCTGGCCCAAGGTCATCCAGCTGGCTTCATGTGGAGGAGTGGGGAATCAAACCCTGCTCTCCAGATTAGATTTTGCCGCTTTTAACCACGACACCACGCTGGCTAGAAGCAGACCATGAAAATAGCTTAATAAGTGGGACCTCCAAATTAAAATCCTGGATAAAAATAAATATGTGTAAAACCCAGTAAGACAGGAGCTGCCAGGCAAGGCAAGCCTCCAGTGGGACGATGTGTACTATCTGTCACAGTTCTCAGTGGATATTTGCACTCAGCTCTTCAAATCTACATGCTAGTTCTCATTGAGGGTGAGGGTTGCAACCAGTGTTCCCTCTAAGCTGAGTGAGTGTGAGCTAGCTCACAGTTTTTTAGCCTCCGGCTCACATATTTTTGTCTTAGCTTGGGAAGGATGGCTCCAGAGCAAACTAATTTTATGCAGAAGCCAAATCACCTGCTCACAACTTTAATGCCAGTAGCTCACAAAGTAGAATTTTTGCTCACAGGACTCCACAGCTTAGAGGGAGCATTGGTTGCAACTCAGCTGTTTGAACAGTGATAGGAAATACTACCCAATTTTAAATGGCTAACTACATCATCAATTATGATTAATGCACACAAAATGAAATAGCAATTCCACCTACCCACAATAAACAAGATGGTACCAGTTGGGAGAAATCCAGGCACCCGTTTCTGTGTTCACTGCAGGCCTGAAGATACCTGGGTATTGTTCACGGCTCATGATGCTGTGCACGCATGATGACGTTTTAATCTGGTAGCTTTTTGTGCCCCAAAGGTCAACAAAGTAGAGTGTGAATCAGGTCTGAGCCTGCAATGAAACAAGGAGCCAGTTGGCTGACCCGGCTTGCCATCTGCCCTCCTTACACAACCTGCTGAGGCAGAATGAGTAATAACAACTTGAAAGAAAAGAAATCCAGGAAACTGGCAATTTAAGGCCTCGGCTGAGGCCAGTCGGATTTGCATGCCCGTTTCCAAGCAATGTTCATGTAATATTTATCTCGAGGCAGTATTCCAAACACTATGAAAGAATGGCTTAGATGGTACTTATATATTTCTAAGTGAAGTTCATTCTGTGATGCCAAGATTGTTTCAGTTTTAAAACTGATATTTCAAAAGAGGGCCTCAGAGAAGACTGTACTAATAAAAAATTTGAGGGGTTAGATCCAACCACCTTTTCTGCAGGTGAAAAAGGAAGGAGAGGTCCCCTCTCATCACCCCAAAAGGCCATGATCGGGGTTCATGGGACCTCCATGGACAGAAGCCCTGTGGTATAAGGACTTGTTAGCCAAATTGCCTTGATTCTGATTGATATGTAGGGGATTTAAGATATACCACGAGGCAATAGGCAAATAAGTGAACAAGCACCAGTGTATACAGGGGTCCCACTTCTTCTCAGCTCACCCGGAATAGACTCAAAGGCAGGCTTCAGTATAAAATGATTTCCTTTACTGAAGATGTATCACAAGCATACAATATCACAAACACACTCACAATTATACAGCTCTAAGAAAATTAGATAGAAGAGGATAGCACTTTCACATTAGCAAGATGTTTCATTGACGTCCACGACAGGATGGAGGGATCCACAGGAAAAAATGAGGGAGACTATAGGGAAATGGAGTCATGTCTTGACATAGACATGTGGAAAGACTCTTGGGTTGCTAATCCAGAGTCAGCAAGATAGGTAGGGTTTAGGTGCAGAGAGAGAGAGAGTACATGGCTGGGTGCCCCTTTTAAGAGGGGGGCTTTGGGGGTTGGGCCTGGCTGGCCATATGTCTTGGCCCACCTCCTACTAGTCCATCCCAAAAACATCTTATTGGATTAAGGGAGTGGACAATATTGAGATCTAATAATTTTAGGCAGAACAGTAGCACCTGAAGGGATTATGACTCATGCGACCAGAGTCTTTGTCATTAAGATTCCGTGATTGTCTTCTGTCTGTCACCTTTCAGCTAGGTGAGGTTTTGTGGGGGAGGGGAATGCTGCCTGCGTGTGCTGGAAGACGCTTCTCATGGCGTTTGGATTCCTTTGTCTCTGGTCCCCTCTCTGGGTTTACAGTGCTTCACATGGCTAGGGAGCTGGTCCATCATATAGCAGGCAAGAGGGCATGTAACTTCCAAGAACCATTGGCACAACATCTCACAGGAAAGCTTTCTGCTTCTGGGTGTGTGTCTAGCTGGCATCCTTTTTGGGTCACCACACCGTTCAGTCCCTATTTGCACATTGCTCACACAGTCCAGGTTTTATTACTTATGAACTTTGTCCATAAGAGCGCCATATGCGCCTTGCAGGGCAACAGACTGCTGCAAGGAAGAGAACTGGGCAAAACTGAGGCTGGACCAGACTGGAAACATATTCTGTAATTAAGCTTCACTAAGTCTTTAAGTGGTGCAGAATAAAGGTATGGGGGGGTTGGTTTACAGGGATCTCAAAGCCCAATGGGTCAGAGGGTCAAATTGCCTAGAAACCATCACCCACTCCCCCCCCCAAGAAATACATCCTCCAGTTTTGATTAATGCAGAAGTCCAGGCTAGCCCAATCTCATCAGATCTTGGAAGCCAAGCAGGGTCGGCCCTGGTTAGTGTTTGGATGGGAAACCTGTGAGGAATACCAAGCTCACAATGCAGAGGCAGACAATGGCAACCCATCTCTGAGTATCTCTTGCCTTGAAAACCCCACAGAGTCACCAGAAGTAAGTTGTAACTTGAGAGCAGAAAAACCCACCCATTTTCTGTTTATTCCCAGCATTCCACCTCTTCCACATCTCAGCTCCCCAAATCTCTTCAATGGCATCTCTGCTGCCACCACCCCCCATTCTGGACCTGAACACCCCCTTGCTTCTCCAAGCTTAAAGGTAAAGGTTCCCTTGCTCGAAAGCCAGTCGAATCTGACTCTAGGGTTGCGGTGCTCATCTCCGTTTCCAAGCCGAAGAGCCAGCGCTGTCCGAAGACATTTTCGTGGTCATGTGGCCGGCATGACTAAACACCAAGCTGCACGGAACGCTGTTACCTTCCCACCAAAGTGGTACCTATTTATCTACTTGCAATTTCTTGCTTTCGAACTGCTAGGTTGGCAGGAGCTGGAACTAGATACTAAACTAAATACTAAATACTAGTATCTAAACTTTCTCCTCACATGGCACTGGTGTAGTGGTTAAGAGTGGCAGACTTGAATCTGGAGAACTGGGTTTAATTCCCCACTCCTTCACATGTAGCCAGCTGGGTGACCTTGGGTCTGTCACAGTCAATGTTCCCTCTAAGCTGAGTTAGTGTGAGCTAGCTCACAGTTTTTTAGCCTCCAGCTCACGCATTTTTGTCTTAGCTCAGGAAGGATGGCTCCACAGCAATCTAATTTATGCAGCAGCCAAATCGCTCACTCACAACTTTAATACCGGTAGCTCACAAAGTAGAATCTTTGCTCACAAGACTCCACAGCTTTAGAGGGGGCATTGGTCACAGTTTTCTCAGAGCTGTTCTCTCAAGAGCAGTTTTCTCAGAGCTCTCTCAGACCCACCTACCTCACAGGGTGTCTGTTGTGGGGAGAGGAAGAGAAGGGGATTGTTAGCCACTCTGAGACTCTGGGTGAAGGGCGGGGTATAAATTCTCCTCCTCCTCTCCTCCTCCTCCTCCCCTCCAAAATCTTCCCATGTTTCAAAGCAGCCCTTCAGCCTGCATGTCTCAGTCATCCAAGCGTCCTTCTCCAGAAGACACCACTCCCCATTCCACAGCTAATGCTTTGGATGAAAATTTATTTATTTATTGGATTTGTAACCTGCCCTCCCCTGTACAGCAGGGCTCAGGCCGGGTAACAACAACAGCAAAGATGATAAAAATTGTGATTATAAAAATGATTGTAAATGAGCTATTAAAAAAAATTTCCAGCATATTGTTGATATTGAGCAGATGGCACCTAGAGCACAGTCGAAGACTCTTGTCCAAGGGACAACTATCCCTCCTGTGTGACAGCAGATGATCAGCTGATGTTAAACACAGAGTAGGTGGCCAAGGGAAGGCAGGGAGAAGCCAGTCCAGATCAGTGCTCCCTCTAAGCCGTGGAGTCTTGTAAGCAAAAATTCTACTTTGTGAGCTACTGGCATTAAAGTTGTGAGTGAGCTACTGCCTAAATTAGTTTGCTCTGGAGCCATCCTTCCTGAGCCAAGACAGAAATGTGTGAGCCAGATGCTAAAAAACTGAGCTAGCTCACACTAACTCAGCTTAGAGGGCACACTGGTCCAGATATAACCGTCAGAGTCTCTGTTGTAGGCCTGGTGGAACAGATGGAAAACCCCAAGTTATGCTCTGCTCCGATTCCTTACTGTGCTACCCTATATTTTCTGTCTTCCTTGATGACTGTGTTGTTCAGTGCAGAATCACACACATGCCAGCTCTCCCGAAGTCATCCCCTTTACCATGCTCAGGTAATTCACTTCCTGTGCGGAGATCCTAAGAACACTTTTGTAGGTGTAAGCACCCACTGAATAAAATGGGGTTTACATCTGAGTAGACCTACTTAGGATTGGCCCCCTAGTCCTAAAGGTGGCTGAGTAATTTAGTGGTGGGGGTAAAAAGTGCCACCAAGTCACAGGTGACTTATGGCGATCCCCTAGGATTTTCAAGGAAGGTGGGCATTGAACACTGCAGTGTTTGGGCTGCCATCACTGCCCTCCTCTTCCTCTACCCCCTCCCTCCCTCCCTCCCTCCCTCCCTCCCACCACTTGTTCCTCCTAGCCACCAGAAGGGAACGAGGAGGGTGTGCTGGAAGGGAGCCTGGGTGTTTACAGCCAGCCCCCATGTCTTGGTAGCGCGCCCCCTCAGCGCTGCAGACTGATCTAGGGGCAGCTGAACAGGAGGGAGTGTTTGGGCTGGGAGGGAGTCAGTAGCCACCCAGGTTCCTAACACACAAACATTGCTCAGGTTCAGAGCCCATCTCCCCCACCTCTTCTTTCTGCCCTGGCAGTGGCAGAAGAATTTCCCCTTGAGTTTCTTGTGGGTCCCCACTTGTACGTTGGAAGTTCCAGGTGCGATGTTCCTGTGCCTCAGACCTCCAGACTTCATGGCAAGAGAGACTAGATAGCTAGGTAGGCACACTGACCTTTCTTCCTGTGCTTACTCTTCTACCACTGTCCCCTTTGAAATGTAGACTGTGTTCTCAGGGACAACTCCACTTCTTCCATTCTCTCTCAGATGAAGACGAACTCTCTCCCTGCACACACCAAGGGGGACGACAGGCTGTCCTCTCTTGGCACCGTGAGGCAGGTGGCCCTCTTGCCGTCTGCTTCCACCCTTTAGCTAGTAAGTTGGTACTCTATCCTGTCTCTGCTCTTTTCTATCCAAAGTGTACTTCTCAAATAAAGAGAAGTATTTCTCTTGTAAACTGGCAACACGGCTCTGTGTAGCTTTGTAAGCTGAGTAACCTGGTAAAGTGATATTGCTTTATTTAAGCACTCGGCTAACTAGTGGTAACTGAACTAACCACACCAGTTAACCCCAATAGTATGTATCTAAAGAGAAGCATGCTTTATGACAGATTCTGCTAACACCCTGCATTTATTCTTTCACAATGGTTGCCTTCTGGTTCTAAAAGCATTCCAGGCCGGAAGTCCAAAGAGGATAGAGCTGTCCTGTTATCAAGGATTTAGATCATCTTTATACCTTTTTGAATTCATCATGACTACTTCAAGCACCCTTGATCTAGAGAAAGGCCTTGCTGTTGCTGCAGCGAAACAGGTCTGTTTCTTTGCTTAGCTGAAGGCGGTTCAAAATTACAAACAAACTGTGCAAATCAAGCAGAAGTGATTCAATTCTCCATCATACAGGAACTGAATTTGGTGTAGGGCAAATCTGAGTTTGCTGCTGTGTGGTATGTAAATCGACAGATACAGGAAAATACGGGAATTTGTATTTCCCTGTTCCCCTAGCCCAGGGGTGGCCAAACTGCCGCTCGGGAGCCACATGCGGCTCTTTCGAACATATTGTGCGGCTTCCAGCAGGGCAGCTGGGGAAGCGAAGGGAAGGCATGCCTCCCCAACCAGTCTTACCTTCCCTTTGCTTTCTTTCCACATCTCCCTCGCCCCATATATTTCCTCCCTCCCTCCCTCCCTCCCTCCCTCCCTCCTTCCTTCCTTCCTTCCTTCCTTCCTTCCTTCCTTCCTTCCTTCCTTCCTTCCTT
>NW_015160252.1:263425-282923 GCF_001447785.1 Gekko japonicus
CCCTCCCTCCCTCCCTCTCTCCCTCCTTCCTCTCTCTCTTTCTCTCTCAATTTCTCTCCTCCTTCCCCATCTAAAGTTAAATGTCATTATCAATATCTGTTTTCACCCCTTTTGTTTTTATTCTTGGCAGTCTCATTTAACATTAATAAAAAGACAAATCTGCATATTTCCCCGTAAAAACACATGTGTAATATTTGTTCACGTCTTGTGGCTCTCAAACATCTGACGTTTATTCTATGCGACGTTTATTCTACGTTAAACAAGTTTGGCCACCCCTCTCCTAGTCCATGCTGTTCCTTCTGCAGGCCTTCAGGATGGAGCTGGGTTCAGTCAACTGCTGGCTGTGAATGGCTCAGGTCTGCAGGATTTTGTCTGAAAATCTTTTCAAGGCTTTTAAGCCTAGTTTTTTGTGGATCCTATTCCCTGGTTGGTTCCACTTTGGGTTGATTTGTTTAACGCAACCTTTGTTTTAAACAAATGCTTTGTAAACCACCAAGAGCAACAAGGAAAGGTGACCTAGACGTTATTTTAACAAAGAAATGAATCCCAATTCTTTCTTATGCCACCTACACCTCTCTCAGCCAGACACATTTCTGGAAGCTTAAAGAGGAACTGGAATGCACAAACACCTTGAAGGGGCAACACCCTCCTGCACCTGGGGGGCCTGATAATAAGCAGATCCCAGCATTGTCTTCATTCCAGCCCCCAGAATGTACAGGTCACACCTAAGGGTACAGCCCAGGAGCAAGCTTTTGGAAGAGCCGTTTGATCTAATCTAGCAACGTTGGTGGCACGACAGACTGTGGGAAGTTAATTTCCTGCACTTAGCAAATTTCTGTTTCATGAAAGTGTGAAAAGACAGAGATTTGACTGTTATCATGTTACTAGAGCAACAGACGCGAGAATTGTTCCTAGAAAGTCATCCTTTCCATTATTTCAACCAAGGCGTATTTGAGGGGGAGATTACTCAGTTCTGACAAGAAACAATTCCATTCTTGTCCTTCCTGTATAAAAAAGAAAATACTCGAGTCTTCCTTTTAAGAAGAAAATAATTTATTTTTGTATACCTGACCCTCCAGATGATTAACACTGCCGCTATGATTAATACCCAAGGCTGACTGTCACTGTTTCCCTGTTAACACTGTGATGCATGTTCAGAACATAGGGGGATGATATATGCTCTCCTCTGGCTCCATCAAGTGAAAATAGAGCCCCCTTTTTATTTTTATTCTAAAAGACATTTCTATTCAGCCACTTAAACAACAACAAAGAAGATGTGGCCATTTGAAAATACATGGTCAAGATTTTATAAGTGGTTTGAAGACTATAATAAGTAAACCATACAGACATTTAAAACTCTTTAAGGACATATAAAGTACAAATTTGATATATCTGCAAGTGATATACATAATGGTACAAGGTGAAATATATAAACATATAATAAATTAGGCATGAGTTTGTTAAACAAGGAATTGTAAGAATAATTTCCCCTCTTTTATGTATGTTTTGTCTTTAAAATAAAAAAAATTGAACCGGGGGAAAAGAACAAAGAAGATGTGGCCAAATGCCTTCCTAAATAAGGTTGTTCCAGTCCATTTCTAGTAGCTCATGAAGGTGTTAACATAAGAATATGGTGGGAAGTGCCGTCAAGTCACAGCTGACTTATGGTGACCCCATGGGGTTGTCAAGGCAAGAGATGTTCAAAGGTGGTTTGCCTTTGCCTGCTTCTGCACAGCAACTCTGGACTTCCTTGGTGGTCTCCCATCAAACTCCTAACCAGGACCAACCCTGCTTAGCTTCCGAGTTCTGACGAGATGGGGCTAGCCTGAGCTATTCAGGTGAAACATGAGAATATGGAGCATTGTAGTGTAGTGTAATGCAGCCTTGGCTAAGCCAAGTATTTGGAACACACCTCCAACCTATGCTTATGGCTCCCAGTCCAGCAACTGATACACATTCAGAAGTTGGCTTACACACTGGACCTCTTTCACTAGATTGTAGTGTATGCTTGTAACAATCTATGGTCCAAATGAGGGATGTGTGTCCAAATATTTTTAAAAAACTATTATTAAGTTATTACTGAAATAATTAACATTATTTTAATAATGGAGTTATTACTGTATTGGAACCCTAAGAAGTGATATTAAAACATTGGGTTAGATCCTATGAAACATTTCTGCCAACAGGAGTTTGTTTGTTTGTTTCACCCACTCCTCCTTCACATTTCAGATCTGTAACTCCTCCCTCCTCCTCTGCCTGGGGGTGCTCTGTCCCGAAGAGCAGCATTCGTGGGAGCATGAGGGGCTTCAGTAGAAGTCAGGAAGCAAACAAGTCCTGCTCCACTGGTGGAAATCAGTGTAGGTTTACTGTGAGATCCAAGCCAGTTAGTGATGTTCAGTAATATTTTGATATATCCATTATTCTGACACCTGGCTGTCTGGATTACAGAACTTGTGACTCTGTCAAGCTGCAGTTTTGTTTCACCTTGTTCCACTTCACGGCTTGCCATAATTAAGGGGGGTGGGAATTCCTGAGGGGTATTTTGAGTGAATGCTTGTAGAAGCCATAACTTTCCTTAAGATTGTACCCCACTGCCGGTTCCCAAGGGAGCTGGCCTTGGAGACTCTTTTGCTAGGCCTGGACGTATATAAGGTTCTGTATATCTGCCAGGGTTGCCATAGTAACCATAGGGGCTGAATGGTGACATGTATTTTGTATTATAGATAATAGGGGCTTTTGCACGCCTTTTCTTCAGTTCTGGCACGGCGCCTGTTTCCTAAAGTAAGCATGTCTCGATAAACTACCACTGCTTAAGTGTGTTGTGGAGAGTGTCTGAACTGGGAGACCTGACAGACTCAGAGGAAGGGGGAACAGGGCGAAGAAAAGATAATGCCAGGAGCAGGGATGTTTTCCAACCAGCAGAGTGACACAGATTTTGCCACCCGAGAGGATAGCTCAACCATTCCAAATATGATAGTGTTGTGTTAATTAAGCAGAGCAAAGAAATAATCGAGAGCTTTAAAGTGAAAGTAATCTTTATGTAGAAAATAAGAAGAGTATGCATTTGGACAAAAAACAAGAAAATGCAATCTCGCTTTCTAGAGCGGCATCTTAACAGTCATGTGTCTAAAAGCAAAAGATGGCAACTCCGTCTCTGCTCACAACTATCAGAACAAAGGAAATTCTGCCATAAAACATCAAACAAACGTGTGTATGGCCAAAAGCACATCTTCAAACCAATATATGGATTAGCCAATGATAAGATAAAGATCACAGCATTATACTAAAACACCACCCGTTCTAGCCCAGGAAAACTTTATCTACTTCTAACTGGTTACAGCTTAGCTAGGTAACATCCTGTTTACACACATCATCACTCAAGGGTGTAGACTTTCCAATTTCCCAGGGGGGGCTGGGGCTGGGCCAGAGGCATTGCTTTGCTAGGAGCAAGGGTGGCTCCCGGGGGAGGCTGAGCACCTTCCTGAAAATTTTGGCGGGGGCTGAAGCCCCGCCGCCCCCACGAAGATTACGCCTATGTCATCACTGTAACTCTGTCATGACTGAAGTGTTGACAGCTTGCAAATATTCCAACAGATACCCATCGCATTTGCTGGTTCACTAGTTTGGGAGGAGCTTTGATTATGTGTAAGCAGGGAATAATGGATGTTTGAACTAGTAAATTCTCTGGGGCGCTTTGTGAGGCATAGATGCAAACATTGGGTGGGATCCAGCCACCTGTTCGATCCAGCCACCTTTGGGTTTTGTCCATGCACATCCCATTATTAGCATAACTTCTGTGTGGTCAAAGGGAGCCTTCTCTTCCCTTTATAACCAGTAGAAAAAACTGGCTGGCTGTACCCCGATTGTTTGCACCTTCTGGACTGCAGGCAGTGCTGCAGACTGCATGGGGATGAAATAGAAACACAGACCAACATATTCCCCCCCCAGTTAGCATGATAGTTTGAAGCAGTGGAGCTAAAGCCAGGTCTTGCCTGGAACTGCCCTCTCACTTGTGGCTGTTACCCCAAGGTCTCCTACCACACAACGTTAATCCTCTAAGCAAGACAACACAGACAGAATTAGAAGTTTGAATTGGAGGGGAGGGAGGAAGAAGTTGAAGGCACGGTCTCTCACCCCATCTCCCAGGAGCCTCCAAGGGTATATTACAGGCCAGCTTTTAGGACTGCCAATTCCAGGTCAGGAAATTCCTGGAAATCTGGGGGTGGGATTTGGGGAAGGGTGGGACCTCAACAGTATATAATACCACAGAGTCCACCTCCAAAGCAGCCATTTTTTCCAGGGCAGTTGGAATATCTGGAGATCACCAGGCCTTGATTGGAGGCCGGCAGCCCTAGCTGGGGCCATGACTCTCTGGGCCCTGATATCCTTGCCAGCCTTTGTGAAGTCGCAGTGAAGAGCCTGAGCCAATCACCAGCTAATTCAAAAGCAGAACTCCTTCCTGAGTAGCCTGGTCTTCTCTGCAGTTGTTGCCATGTGAACTAAGGTGGGCAAGGGGCTCTTCACCTGCCAAGGCTGACTTTTTCCCTTTCATTCCACCCATAGACCACTACAAGGTTGCCTCCCATAAGACTGCCAGCTCTGGGATGAGAAATACGTGGAGATCTGGGGGGTACAGCCTGGGAAGGGAAGGGACCTCTGCAGGGTATAATGCCATAGAGCCCACCTTTCAAAGCAGCCATTTTCACCTGTGGAACTGATCTTTGTCATCTGCAGATCAGCTATAATAGTGGGAGATCTCCAGGTGCCAACTGGAAGGTAGCCACCCAACTGGCCCACCACCACCAATGCTGTTTGGATGAAGTAGCTGTTTCGAAAAGGTGGCAGAGCAGTTTTTAAACTGAATATTGGGGGAAAGCTGACAGGAGATGAAAAGTCTCTGGTTCGGGATGGCTCATCTCAAAGAGATGAAAGGGTAGCTGTTACTTTTCTATAGGGAAATGGATTAGAATGGTCCACTGAGACTGTGGCCAACAATATGAACTGCCTGGCCAGGTCTCAAGGTAGCAAGAGGAAGGTTGCAGGTTTAACATGTATGGAAAATTATAGATGTTTATATACAAATGCTAGAAGTGTCCGAGTTTCTGGTTTTGGCGTTCGTCATGGCGGTCGCTTCTCCCGATCCTCAGGGACAGAGCCTGTGGTAAGGAGGGGGTGCAATTGTCCACACCACCCCTGGAGCCTCTGTAGGAGGTTCCTAGCCATGGGGAGCAAGAAAGCTTTTCCTCCGGCTATTCTGCCAGTGAAGGGGAGCTTTTCCAATGCCCCAGAGGTCCTGCCGCGGAGCATCCCATATGGGAATTAGAAGCGCACACCGGAGCAAGCATTTGGTGGCTGAGCAATTTGCAAAGTAAAGTGGATTAAACGTTGAAATGTGAGTTGGAGTTAAAGCAAGAATCACCAAAAACTAAGCGGAATCCCACCCTTTAAAGGGCGAGGGGGGGACTCTTCCCCACTAAGAAAAGAAACTAAGTGAAATTTGTGTTTAAGTAAAAAGGGTGGGTGGAACATTGAAGCAAAAGAGACTGAAAATAAAAGCAGTTAAGAACTTACTAAGCTGCGTTGGGAGAATAAGAGACTATGATAACTTGGAGAAAGTGTAAACAGTCTCAAACATGGCACCCACGAGAAAGGACAAGAAAGACAAATAAGTTAAACCAAAACTTCTTTCCTGAACTGCTGGTCCAGCGAGTCCTACCCCTACAGGACACAACTATGGCGTTACAAAAGATTCTGACGGAAGCATTGCGACCCCTGCTGGAACAAGTGACAGCTTTGCACAGCAAACTCGATGCACAGCAATTACAATTGACTGAAATAGCCAAAAAAAAAAAACTGAACAAGAAGTAAAAGAAGTGGATACCAACATTAAAAAAAGCTTAAAAAACAACTGCGGATGATGGGAAAAAAGAGATTGATGGAGGAGTCTCAACTTTTACAGCTACAAATGGAGAGAGCAAGTTATGTCTTAAGATTTCAAGGTGTTCCTGAAGAAAAATCTGAGAATCTGAAACAGACTATGTATGATGCATTAGGACCTATGGCAGATATAAAAATGGACATTTTACAAAGTGAAATAGATATGATATACAGATCATATCCAGAATTTACAAGGAAGAATAATCTGTCTGGGGAAGTGATTATAAGATTCTCTAGACGACAAGTGAGAGATCAAATTCTCAAAGTGACAAATGGATCTACCTTGAAGATCAAAGACAGAAAAATAAAAGTATTAAAGGACATTCCATTTGAAATAAGAAGAAAGAAGAGGAAGTACAGAGACTTGGTAGTATTCCTACAAAACATCGCCTACAGATGGCTGGTACCCAAAGGGACAACCTTTACATTTATGGGTGGGAAAGAAAAAATTGACTCTGTTGAAATGGCACGAGAATTTCTGCATCTACATAGTCATTCATCAGGAGAGGTTGAAGCAGAGAAAGAAGCCAGCAGCGAAGAAGAAGGAGAAGCAGCAACTTCAGACAAGGATTCAGACTCTAAATTAGGGGCAATTGCCCAGAAGACAAGCTATCGTTTGAGAAAGCCAAAATATAAAAAATAAGATGTTATCATACGCTGAATGCTCTTAAAATGTATTGTTATGAGTCTTATATTGCTTTTTTTAGAAGTCAGAAGTAGAGGTGTTTAAAATTTTATTATTAGCATAAAATGACAGTTAGATGACCACATTCAATGAAATTGAATTTAATTATGTGCTGTAAACTAAATTTGTTAAGCAGTTTGTATGACCACCATCTCTTGGGGTTTTAGTGGGTTTTCTTTACTTTCACCTATAGTATGTAGTTCCCTGCGCTGATTGTCATTGTAGTTTTTATAGTTTGTAATTTTTAGAAAATGCAAATTAAAAAATCCCCTATGGGGGGCAAAAAAAAAGTGTCCGAGGTAAAACCGAGGAGTTGGAATGCTTGGTGTTGGGGAGGGGGGAATAGACATTGTGGGTATTTCAGAGACTCGGTGGGATGAGGAAAATCAGTGGGATACGGTGATTCCTGGTTATAAATTATATGTTCTTATGTTCTTTCCAGGACAAAGAGAGATACAGGAAACAAAGGAAATGAAAAATGTAATCATGAAACAGGAGGGGGGGGAATGCTGTTCCTTCGTTTTTGCTCCCGGGTTTTTAACGATCCACCGCCTTCAGGATATAGCTAGTTAAAATTCAATCCAAATAAACTACTCATTGAGTCAATTTCAGAGAGAGTCTTCTGTTTGGCTGTGGGTGTTATTTTCCCCTGAACGTGGAGTTATACTTGATGCCCAGGTCCTTTTAACAGGCAAGGAGTTTAGGTGTGGGATGGAGGAGTAGGTGTGCGGCCAGCTGCTCAGACCTAGAACCTCTGGAGTTATTAATGGGCCCCTGATGACAGGCTGGGATGGACCTGAAAGTCCTCAGGATGGCAGCATCCTAGAAACAGATGTGCAGTCTAGCATTTGTGGCGAGGAATGCCAAGGTTCATGTGTTTCTTTAACCGCCGCAGTTTGGTGACTATAATTTGGTCAGGAATTTGTTTTGAGACAGAGAGCTTTCTGCGTTTGATCACTGCTTGGAAGTGATTTTTTTTTTCATTTTTCCACTTGGCATTTGAAAAAATACCACAATTTGCATGCAACACTCCATCTCCATCTTCCATTCCCCCTGGTCCAAAGCAGACACTTGCCATGTGCCCAGAATGGCAGCTTCCTGCATGGTTAACTTAAAGACATAGCTTGTTCGTCTATGTTTCAGCCCAGAGTCTTTTTCAAGAGATCAGCATGAATAACATATAATGGGTGTGAGTCTTGGTGGGAACTGACCCCGTGACTGTGGGCAGGTTCGGGATCCCTGGCATGGTCCAAGGTATTCCCCCACCCCACCCCACTTGACTAGCTTTTCTTGGCTCAGTTAGCTCCTCTGGCTCTGCTGGTTTTATATGAAAAGTGGGGGGGGGGGATTGCATCACCAAAATCCTCTTCTCCCTCCCCCCTTCCCCCCCCCCCCCCCTCTCTTTCTCTCTCTCTCTCTCTGTGCCCAGTTTCTGTCTCTACAGGGCAGCTTCTTGTAACTCTCACCTAATCCTAAGGTCGACCTCCACTGGAACTAATGACTGAAAATTTCTGCCTAGATGATTCCTCAATGACTCCCTATTGGTCCAAAATGACACCTTCCAGGCAATCTTAATCTTATATGTTTGAAAATCTCCTGCTCTCCCCAGAAATACAGACCACAGTATAACCAATATGCAGATGACAAGAAGGAGGTTCATTGGGGTTAGGGCTGCCAACCTCCAGGTGGGGGCTGGGGATCTCCCAGAATTCCAACCCATCTCCAGACTACAGAAATCAGTTTCCCTGGGAAGAAATGGCAGCGTTGCAGGGTGGGCTCTATGGCCTTGTACCCCACTGAGCTCCCTCCCCTCCTCCGACCCCACCCTCCCCAGGCTTGTTGGCTTGATATTGATTATTCAGTATTACAAATGCAAGCCATCTCAAGAAGGATTCTGGGGAGATTCACACTTATCTCCTAAATAAATAAATAATAAAAGAAAAAAATCTGATAATCATTTGGGGAAGCTGGGTAGTTAAAGACTGAAGGCAGAATTAGAATTCATTAACTGGGGTAAGATCTCGAAATCAAAATAATTACTATTTTCGATTAGAAACATTGGTGGCCTCTTTGTTAAGAGCTACTAGTTGTATTCTATTGTGTGTTACTCATTTACTTGGTGTTAACGCTGGTTTAGCTTTAGCATAGAGCTGAAGTATCTAGTCCCCAGTGCAGTTCAGTTTGCTAGAGACCAGCACCATAGCTGGGAAAGAGGTTAAAGACCCCTCAAACCAATCTAGAGCTGTTATGGAACACTTTATGGGTCAGGTGTGTTTTCTTTCAGTTGTTAGGAGGCAGTGGAATTCATTTCCTGTCATTCCAGTGATGAACTCCTATGTGTCTTCAGTCTAGTGAACCGCCTCCGCTCTCCAGATTTTGTTCTGAATGCATGTTGAGCTGAAATATCTTTAGTTTTGCCACAGATGATGAAGAAGAAGAGACTGGATTTATACCCCACCCTTCACTACCAGAAGGAGTCTCAGAGCGGTTTATAATCCCTTTCCCTTCCCTTCCCTTCCCCACAACAAATACCCTGTCAGGTAGGTGGGGCTGAGAGCTCTTTCAAGAACTGCTCCTGAGAGAACAGCTCTGAAAGAACTTATGACTGACCCAAGGTCACATTTGGAGGAGTGGGGAATCAAACCCAGTTCTCCCAGATTAGAGTCCACCACTCTTAACCACAGCACCAAACTGGCTCTCCCCATTGATGAGGCTCAACATCAAACGGCAAACCAGTCAGGCAGCTGTAACATGCAATACATGCAATAAATAGATGGCTTATTTTTAAAAGAAGAGAGGGGGAGCGACTACTGAAAAGACATGCTTCCCGTTTGTATTATTGTTTGAAAGATCTAGATGATTCTCTTTTCTACATGTGATCCACAGTAGCTGTTTAGGCTGACGTGTTAAGCTCTTGACGTGACAGAGGGTATCATAGCCTAGTATAATATTTGACTTTTTAAAAACTTTGGCAGTAAGAGGCCCAGCCATCTAGATCGGCGAAGGCGACGTGGGTTGAGACATGAACTAGGCTTGTCCATGCCAGAAGGGATACAAGTGCCCCCTTTCAGAGCCTTAATGAAATAATTAACTATGTCAGCAGCTCCGGTGATAGATCTCCAAATGCTTCACTCTTCTGAAGCAATGGAGCAGCCTGCTTTGGGTACCTTGGAACTTCCAAAAAAGGGTCTCCTTCCCAGGACACACCCTAACCTCATGTTATTGTACAGTCACACAGATCTGGTCTGATCAGTTCCCCCACCCACTTATTTCATAAAAGAGCTCGGGTGGTTTTTCAATTGAGAGAGACTTGACTGGCGTATCGCATCCTGTAATGGAGCCATGACGCAACTGAGGCTAACCTCCTGGATCCAAAAATATATCACACGTTGCATTAATAAGACGGCTTCTTCAATAGCACACTTTCATTTTAGCGAAGATTTACTCAGAGCTCCTTTCCAATATTTAAAGGGAGTTCTTAGCATCTTCCAACACCATTTTTTCTTGATATAAACATTCATACATGTTTGCCTTCCTGGAGCACTTGCTAAAAAAAGAATTGGCTTCTAAATGTTCAGGCCAGTATTTGAGTTTAGAAAGGGGGGGGGAATTGCAAGGAAGGGGCCCAGATCTGGGGGGGTGGGGAGGTCTGTATACATTCCTTCTGAATAGGAGACTGCTGGGAGTCCTTTGTAAGCCCTGACGTGGATGGCGGAGGATAGCCCAATCTTGTCGGATCTTGGAAGTTAAGCAGGGTTGGCTCTGGTCAGTATTTGGATGGGAGACCACCAAGGAGGTCAGGGGTGCCATGCACAGGCAGACAATGGCAAACTGCCTCTGAACGTCTCGCCTTGAAAACCCCACAGGGTCACCGTAAGTCAGCTGTGACTCGGTGTCCAAAAAGGGGGGGGGGAGCCCTATGAATGTCTATGTACCTAGAAACCTTACAATGAATTTCATTGGTTATAATGATGCACTGGCCAGCATCACCTTCGTCGGGTGTGTTTTTGATGCCCCATAGAAAAGTGAAACGCTCCATTAATATGTGAGGGAATAGCTACTTCCTTTCTGAGCAGTAAGTAAAAATGAGCTTTCCCTAAAATTAGCACACAAGCCATGCATAGGTCATTTTTCTCAAACAGGAGTAGGTCTTACATCTTTCAGAAAATGTACCTTTGGGACCGCCTCTCCTGGTACACCCCCCGAAGAGCATTGTGCTCAGCTGAGAAAAGTCTTCTGGAGATCTCTGCCCAAACTGTCTACCAAATAACATCCGTGCCCTGGGGACCTAGTTCAGTTCTGCAGGGCATGTAAGGCAGAGATGTTCTGCCAGGACTATGGTTGGAGACCACCGCAGCTCTTGAATCTGCCTGATCTTTTTTTCTGCTCACTCCCCCCCCCCCCAGGGTAAGCAAATTGTCTCAGATGGCATCTGAAATTGTTATTGAAATTGGTTTACTGTTTTTAATGATTTAAAATCTGATAATGTTTGTAATCTGAATGTTGTACACTGCCCTGAGTCCCAAGAATGCGGGAGGGCAGTCTAGAAGTCCAATCATCATAATAATCAATAATAATAATAATAATAATAATAATAATAATAATAATAATAATAATAATAATAATAATAATAATAATAATATAGGATTTCTTAAAACACACACACACACGGACTTCTATTACTGTTGCTTCATCAGAGCTTACCACCAATTAATTTCAACCTACCCATGTTTCTTTGATGTGGTCACCCTTCTCAGGAAACCTCGTAAGGCAAGTCTTTCAACTTGCCTACATCCTTCACACTGTGGATGACCAGCTGGTCTGCAGACAGGATTCATCCAATGAGACACTGTCCTCCTGCTCCTAAGGGGCCTTGTAGGAGGTACCATTTGCATATACCGGGCACTGAAAAGCCCCAGTCCTCCACTGAGTCCCACCTTCACCCATGCAATGTCAGAAACTGAGAAAGGGGGCAAAGGAGGCATTTGAATTCTCTCCATAGTGGATGTGGTGTGACTGCAGGAATGTCATCTCAGGAGTGTCATCTCCAACCACACACATCTGTCTCCAGTTTAATTATTGGGTGCTTTTTCCTTGCCCATACAATTTCACTCCAGACCTCATCCCACACAGGAGAGCAATTTCATAAAGCAACAAAATGCCAGTTTGGTGTAGTGGATAAGTGCACAGACTCTAATCTGGGAGAACCGGGTTTAATTCCCCACTCCTCCACTTGCAACTGCTGGATGACCTTGAGCAAGCCATAGTTCTGTCAGAGGTGTTCTTGAGAAAAAGCACTTTCTGTCAGAGCTCTCTCAGCCCCATCTATTTCACAGGAAATGTTCCCTCTACGCTGTGGAGTCTTGTGAACGAAAATTCTACTTTGTGAGCTACTGGCATTAAAGTTGTGAGCAAGTGATTTGGCTACTGCATAAATTTACTGCATAAAATTTTTGAGCCTCCAGCTCACACACTTTTGCCTTGGCTCAGGAAGGAGGGCTCCAGAGCTAACTGATTTATGCAGTAGCCAAATCACTGGCTCACAACTTTAAAGCCAGTAACTCACAAAGCAGAATTTTTGCTCACAAGACTCCACAGCTTAGAGGGAACATTGCTCACAGGGTGTCTGTTGTGGGAAAGGAGTTTGTAAGCCGCCCTGAAACTCCTTTGGGTAGTGAAGGGTGGGCTATAAATCTAATCTCTCTCTCTCTTTCCCCCTCTAGCCTGCCCCCCAAATCCTAGGGTCATAAAATGGCAAGTGAGTGCAATCCTCTTGGAAGCTGTGAAAGTTGTCTTAAGAGGAGGTACACACAAAATGAGATCCTGAATGTTCTAAATGCTAACACAGGTCCCCCTCTCAAGCTGATAAAGCTACCCATCCCTGCTTTACATCCTTTTGAAGAAAATTCTGCTGAAGAAGAAGAGTAGTTTTTATACCACTCTACCTTAAGGAGTCTCAAAGGGTCTTACAATTGCCTTCCCTTCCCCTCCCCACAACAGGCATCTTGTGAGTCAGGTGGGGCTGAGAGAATGCTGAGAAAACAGTGACTGACCCAAGGTCACCCAACAGGCTTCATGTAGAGGAGGAGTGGGGAATCAAACCCAGTTCCCCAGATTAGAGTCCACCACTCTTAACCACTACACTGAAGTAAAAGTCATCGTTCCTCGTATATATAGCTGAGATCAAACATCCCTCACTTGTAAGACAAAGGGAGGTCAATACACTAGAGCATGCTCAAGGTTGCATTTTTGTTCATATCAGTTCCATTTTTAAATTTCACAAACCGTGGAGCATCATCATCAGGCACGTGACTTGAAGGTAAATTCAACATTACGCTTTTGTCTCTTTTTTCTCCTTCTCAATTTGAAGATTCAGCCTGCGCTATCAAAGGCAGACCCTCCTGCCAAAAAAAGCTATTGGCTTTAGCATGGCCAATGGACAGCCATTTCAGGTACTCTGCTGTGTAAGATGAGAAGCAGTGATCTACAACAATGAAGAGCACAGGCTAATATGTTTGGAGGGCACTACGTTCAGGAAAGGAGTTCTTCAGATACTTTTGTGCAGTGTGATCGATGCAGGATGTGGTGGATGCTCTACTAGCCTTTGATGAGTGCACTGAGTCCCCATATGTTTTGAACAAGTCAAGTTCTCCCAGTTCTTAAAGGGCTAGATCCAACTATCTGTTCTGCTGATGAAATAAGAAAAGAGAATCCTCTTTGATCACAAAAAAAGAAAAGAAAAAAGGATAGGCTAGGGATCATGGAGCCTGCCAGGACAAAAGCCATGTGGGATCCCCACTCATGGGACGGAAGCTTGCTTTTAAGTTTCTGTTATGTTCAAGGAGACTTGCTTCACCCCTGCCTGAATCCCCCCTCCCAAAAAATCCAATTCTAAAGGATTCTTTTCTTCACTAATATATCTGCGTTACCCCTTTCTAAATGCCTAATTTTTCAGCCTTCTTGTGTAAATGTCTGAATAAAATTAGTTAGATCATGTGAAGTGTCGTTTTTTAAAACCCTTTCTGCTTCCCAGAATTTTAAATGGGTCAGTATTCCTTTCTTTTGTGATGGCAAACTAGAAGAATTGCAAAAATTTCAGAGCTAGAAGAATTTTGTCCATTTGGTTGCTCCTAATAAGAGGTATTACATGGATGTCATACTAGAAGAAGAAATCTCCTTTCGGTTCCTTTATTTATTAGCTGATTTGACAAGAGGTCTTGAGCTTATAGACATGTAGGAACAACATCTCAGCAATTAAGCAACATACAATGTTACATAACAACAAATAAGACAAAATTCAAGGCAGTTAAATTACATTCTCATCACAAAGGCACCATCTTCACGAAATATAAGACCTTGAATAATATATAGACTCATATTGCTTCATCTCTCCCACACAGTGCTTAGTAACATAAATTATCAAGAAGCATTGAAGCTGATTAGGTCATGGGTGACCAGTCTTGACTGGGCCAGTACATTAACCCATGTAAGACATGTATGTTCCACCCTTGCACGTGGGGTCCCTCCTCCAGTGACCCTCTCTTCGGATGTGAAATGCCTTTCAACCCCCAGCCATAGACATGCCTTCATGTTGCCAGACTGCAGAACTAATGGAACATTTTGTCAAAATCCCATATTTTGACCGTCTGTGTGATTGTGCATCATCAGATGCAATAGAAACGTTGGATCATCTTCTCTTATTTCTACCATCAATGGGCAGTCCCCAGGTCCCCCGGATTACTCCTGTTTTGCTTAAATACCAACTTTCCCTGGTACCTTGGGTGATATCTCCATTGCTGGCAGACTCGGATCCAGAAATAATGTGCTCCATGGCAAAACGGTAATCTCCCTAAAGCATCGTTGAACTGTGCCTTTGTATCAACCACAAAATATACGGTGGGCTTATTTATATGTCCTCCCATAGGACTCTTAGATTCATCAAGGTTTTGGGATTTTAGGAAAAGAAGAAATGTTTAGCCAGTTTGGTGTAGTGATTAAGTGTGGGGACTCTAATCTGGGAGAACTGGGTTTGATTCCCCACTCCTCCACTTGCAGCTGCTGGATGACCTTGGGCAAACTGTCAGAGCTGTCCTTGAAAGGGCAATTCTTGAAAAAGCTCTCGCAGCCCCACCTACCTCACAGGGTGTCTGCTGTGGGAAGGGGAAGGGAAAGGAGTTTGTAAGCCCCTCTGAGACACCTTTGGGTAGTGAAGGGCGGGGGGGTCCAATCTCTTCTTTTCTCTTCATCCAATCTCTTCTTTTCACTTCATCTCTCCTTTAGAAATGTTCTGCCATGCTTTTGGTTGAGGACAGCAACAGGTACCATCCTATCTGGCACTCCCTTCCGCTCCCCCATCCTGCTTTTCTTCTCCATCTATCTGCAAGACAGTAATGCAATTTGTAAATTGATTTTAGTGCCATCTGAAAATGTTTTTAGTTATTTTACTTCTTTGGCTTTTACATTGTATAGATTTTCTGTTGTTAACCACCCTGAGCTCTGTGAACTCAGAGAAGGGTGGTTTATAAATCAAAATTACAACAAAATAAATAAATAAATTTAAAAGATCCTCTCCTCTTGGTATCATCGCATATTATGAGTTTTCCTTTCCCACCCAGAATGAATGCACATCCAGAATGAATGCACATGAAAGCTTATATCCAGAATTAAACTTTGTTGGTTTTTAAGGTGCCACTGGACACAAACTTTGTTCTGTTTCCAAAGCCTCCTTACTTTCCTTTTCTAGAAATCAATCGAAATCAGCCAGAAACAAAAACACTTCAGTTTTAACCTCTGGTGGCAGGTTTTCAAAGGTTTTTAATTTACAGTGTGATCTGATCACATTGTTGTAATCAACAGTTACAGCTTGTGGTTTATTGATCAGCAAGCTGGGGTATTGTCTTTCACCAACAACTTTGCATGGTAGAATGACAGCACAATGAATAAAGCAGGAGTCTCTGTGTTTCAAAAGAGATTGCTATTCTGATGTTATGAAAATGGAATTGATGTCATGGGTCCCATGTCAAAGAGAGATTGCACAATTTCATTCCTAAAATTATATACTTACTAGGAAAAAGGCCCGTTGTGAAAATAAATACAACAATCTCTAGAAAGAGGCTCTGGGCGGGTGCCCCGGCTTTGGACACTCAATGTCAATTTGCTGTGGCGACCTCAGCAGGGTATAATGACACTGAGTCCACCATTTTCTCTGGAGGAACTGATCTCTGCTACCTAAAGAACAGTTGTAATTTTGAGTGATCTCCAGCCCTCACCTGGAGATTGGCAATGATGGTTCCCCAGAAGGGAATGGTTGGTTTGGAGGGTGGAGTCTATGGCTTTGTACCTGTCCGAGGTCCCATGCCTCCTGAAACCTCACCCTCTCCAGGCTCCATCCCTCACATCTCCAGGAATTTCCCAGCTGGAGTTGGCAACCCTATCTCCTTCCCAGACAATCATCAACCTACCTTTATTTTCCCCTCACTTTTCAGCTTTCCACCCCCCACACACCTGCATCCTCTCCCATGCTCTGAAGCCCTGACTGCTACGTCACATTGGCTGTCATACGGGGGCCACCTCAGCAGCATATAAGGATACAGAGCCCACCATTTTCTCCAGGGGAACTGATCTCTGCCATCTGGAAAGCAGTTGTAATTCTGACTGATCTCCAGCTCTCACCTGGACACATTTTACCTTAGAACAGCAAACTGTTTAGAATGTTAGAGGCAAAAGCCAATCAAGTCGCATATGCAAATGACCTCTGTGTTCCAAGGCAAAGGCCAATGAGGCTGCATATGCAAATAACCTCTGTGTTCTGACTGGCTATGGGGGGGGGGACAGCAAACTGTTTAGAATGTTGGAGGCAAGACTCAAGCAATGCAGCCAGTGGATAGGGACAAATTCTGAGTGACACACCAGGGCGCCAACCAATTCTGGAGCATGTGGAATGTTCTAGAGAAGTGCCACCACCATTCAGCTTTTATATATAAGGGAGATACTTGTACCTCCTGTAGTGAGTTAGGTGCTGTCAAGTTGGTTCCCACTGATGGTGACCCCATAGTGGGGCTATAGGACCATAAATCTAAGGATGTGATACATTCTAAATAATTTCATCAATCACAAGGTGGAACTTGATTTAACTCTCAGCCTGTTAAGAAAGGCAAACAATACTAGCAATTGCCACCCAAACGAGCCAGCAGAAAACTGCCTTTCAGACAAAATGAAGACAGTGAAGGAATATGAAAACAACACACAGTCTACCATAAAGGCCAATATTTTTCCTGTGGAAGTCAAACATGTTGCCTGGTTGAGCATCCATCTCCTTCAAAGAAGCTACTTAAAACAACTGGACATCTCCTGCCACTCATCTTGACAAAGTCTGAAACCTTCCTTCAGCCTGAGGAGTCTTCTGTGGACCCACCACCTAATTTGGAAGAAGGCTGTATAGGCTGCAGGGAGGTCTCAGACCTTGCTGAGATGAGTGGTTGGCTGCAGGACAGAATGGATTGAAGTGAATGCTTTAACCCTTCTTTCCCATCCTTGACTCAAGAGATGTGACAACATAGATCTGCAAATATTGCATCGATAGCAAATATTGTAAATACCACAGTTGCGAATGTTTGTTTGAACTGTGCAATTCACTTTCTCTGTGCCAGTGCAGGGCGAGAGCAGCAGATGTTTCTCTAAAGCTTTGGACCGTTTAAGCTGCTTATCTGTTCTGTCTTTCAACCGCTCTGAGAACTTTAATTGAAGCACAGGAAATGTATCAGCGAGACTGGCTTCCCATTCCAGGTGTTTGAGCGAAAGAATTCATCAGCAATGGCATGTCTATTTTTAAAAGGTTTTGCATGTACGTACGGAAGTGTAGTAACACATAGACATGCATTCTTACATCAGACTGATATTTATTTATTTATTTAGACGTATATCCTGCCTTCCCCACATTGTAGGCTTAGGCCAGGTACCAACACACACACATATATATCTGCAATTAATGCAGATTTACAATTTAAAACATATTACAATAATCCATTAAAATTCATAAAATCATCAGTCTTAATTCACTAAAATCATCAGCATTTAAACAACACTGCAACAGGAAGTGGTGGCGGCTACAAGCATGGACGGCTTCAAAAGGGAATTTGATAAGCATATGGAGCAGAGGTCCATTAGTGGCTATTGGCCACAAAGTATAGATAGGGGCTCTGGGGCAAGTGATGCTCTGTCTTCTTGGTGCTTTGGGGGGGTGGTCAACAGTGGGAGGGCTTCTAATGTCCTGGCCCCACTGGTGGACCTCCTGATGGCACCTGGTTTTTTTGGCCACTGTGTGACAGAGTATTGGACTGGATGGGCCATTGACCTGATCCAACATTGCTGTCTCTTATGTTCTTAACAATGCACGTAAACGCAGACAGTGTGGTCCCAGTCTGGCTTCCAGGATCGGGGGGGGGGGGCCTGGAGGTCTCACTGGGGGATAGAATGAAATACATGGTTTTGATAAATCTGGATTAAGGGTACTCTTGACGTGAAATCTGGGCCTATAGGAACCTGACCCAATTGACAGCGACCCAAGATTTCACTTCCTTCTGCTCTGCCCTGCTGGTTCCCAGCACTGGCACTGCAAGCAAACTGGAAGGAAGTTCACACTCCTCTCTCAGCTGGGGATGACCTCATGCAAGTCATTCCCAAGGATGCTTCTTCCTGCTGGGGGTGGGGGAGAGGGGAAAAAATGGCGAGATGGGTGGGGAGGAAAGGGAGAGGCCAAGGTATGAAGGGAGTGACGTCAGCCGCCTCCTCTGTAACCCCGGCGCAGGGCTCGTTGCAACAGAAGAAGGCAAAAGGGCCAGGCAGTCGGTTTCCCAGAGGAGATGGGCTGGGGGAGGGACTGGAAGGGAGGGAGGAAAGTGAGTCACAGCATCAGAGTTCGGGCGGGGATTCCGGAGAAGAGAAGAAACCGGGGGTCCCCCAACAGAGTCCTCTGTTAACACCGTTCAAGCTTGGTCTGTCTTGGGGGGGGGGGCTGGACTCTAGCTTCATCCTCACATCTCTTTTTGTTCACTCTTGCATGGACGTGCTCAGTTGCTGCCATCCGTCGATCTTTCCGGGCACCTGATCCAATTTCAGCTCCGCCTCTGGGCTCTGGGTGGCCCCTCTTCATGGCTGCCCCCTAACCCCCACCCTCTTTTACCCCAGGAAGTAACCCTTGAGGAGGAGATCTGATTCCATTTGTCTGAAAGAGCGGGCTTTGCGCAGGAAAGTTCACACCGCTAACACTTTGTGGGCGTCTTAAAGGTGCCCCTGGAAGGAACGCGAACTTTGCTCCAGTGAAATCAGACTCCCTCCGCAGGCCTTCGGGGTCAGGAGGGAAGCGAGGCGGGCGCCGGGGCTGCGCACCCTCCCCCGGAGCCGGCGGCTCTCAAGACCGACCCCCGACGTGAGCCGAAAGCCAAACGGTTGTGGTCCCCAAGCCACTGAAGGCATCTTCCTGGATCGCTTCAGGACGGGGAGGGGGAGTGGCGCATTAGTCCCCCGACGGCTGGCCGCTCTCCCTCCCGTGAGGAGCCCCCCCCCCCAGGACCCGCTTCCGAGGGCCGCATCCCCCCAGGGGCCGGCTCGACGCTGCTGCGCCGCCTCTTTGCCCGTCTACTCCTCAAGCCTTCGCTCCTCCGGGGGATGGATGGAAGTCCCGGGCCGCTCCCACCAGTCGCTCCGCCTCGGGGGTCCCCAGCAGCCCGGTGCCCCAAGACAAGGCGCTGGCCGGCTGGATCCCTCCCTCCCTCCCCCGCCCCGGTAGCTCTCCCGGCCGGCTGGGTGGCCCAGGCCACGGCCTCGGATGTGCCGCCCCCCCCCCCCCCCCAGGGCCCCCCCAGAGCCTCCCCCCGG
>NW_015160252.1:285515-291107 GCF_001447785.1 Gekko japonicus
GGGAGGGAGGGAGGGAAGACTGGGGTGCCCCTCGGTCCCACCCACTCCCTCCCTTCAGCAAAACGACCCGTGAAGTATCCCAATGGTGCCATAACGCATAACTTGATATGATGATGATGATGATGATGATGATGATGATGATGATGATGATGATGATGATAACAACAACAATAGTGTGCGCGTGTGTTGTGCTTCCGGCTCCTGGGGACCCTTCGAATGGCTGTCCTCCCAAACGTCCCTTGGTGAACCACCTTGCTCAGGTCTTGCAGACGGAGGCCCTTTGTGGCTTCCTGGCAATCCATCTCCGGTTGGGTCTTCCTCTGCTCCTGCTGCCTTCAACTTCTTTGGTGTAGTAGTGGTTAGGAGCGGGGACTCTAATGTGGGAGAGAACCGGGTTCGATTCCCCACTCCTCCACATGCAGCTGCTGGTGTGACCTTGGCAGTCATAAGTTTTTTTCAGAGCTGTTCTCTCAAGGGCAGTTCTCGAGAGAGCTCTCTCAGCCCCACCTGCCTCCCAGGGTGTCTGTTGTGGGGAGGGGAAGGGAAAGGGATTGTAAGCCGCTCTGAGACTCCTTCGGGTAGTGAAGGGCGGGGTATAAATCCAATCTCTCCCCCCGCGTTATAGTCTTTTCCGGGGAGTCTGGTCTTCTAATCTGGTCTTCTCATGATGTGACCAAGGTACGATAGCCTCAGTGGAACAAGGTTAGAGTCCAGTGGCACCTTTAAGACCAACAAAGTTTTATTCAAGGTGCGAGTTTTCCTGTGCAGGCACACTTCCTCAGATACATTGAAATGGAACTACAGATCATACTTACATATATAGACGGTGGCTTGTTAAATCAGCATGCAAAATAGGAAAGGTGTTTTTTAACAGATAAAAAGAATGACAAGCTTGGTTTCTGGTTATCATCTGTTTGAGTTCAACTGGGGGGGGGATGACAAAGCGCACGCCTTGAATAAACTTGTGTTGGTCTTAAAGGTGCCACTGAACTTTGTTCTGCTGCTTCAGCCCAACCTGGCTGACTGTCCACCCGGATCTAGCCTCAGCTGAGTCATTTTAGCTTCTGAGGAGAGTTCGACGGCCGGAGTCGTCTACGTAGTTTTTCAGCAGCCCGTGGAAATAGTTTTATACACCCACCCCCTGTCCCCCAAAAAAGCTTTTGTGGTGCCGAAACACGCAGCCTTCCGACGGCATTATGGGGAACGAAGGGGGGGGGGGTCGACAATTTTCTGTGGCAGGCCCCGAAGGGCTCTCCGGGAGAAGCCCGGGGCTTCCTCTCCACCATGGACAGCTCACTGGTTCGTTGCGCCAGCCCGCCAGCCTAACGCCTTCCTGAACGCCATTGGAGCCACGGAACCTGGTTTCGCTTTTTCTCCCCCTGGCCCGGGGCCACCCTCCGCACAGTCGACACACACCAGGCGCCCCGTGCCAGCAGCATCCACCAGGCAGCTATATATAGTCGGAACAGGCTCTATGAATTAAGGAACTGAATCCGTGCCCTCCTCCGACTTGAAAGACAACCTTTGAGTGTCTACTCGATTCCAAGAACCAGACGGCAGCGCTGGCACCACTTTCTGCAGCTCCACGCCACTTCTTTTAAAAAAAGAAAACCTAGATGGGCATCCAGGGTTTGTTGGGTGGTTGTTGTTTTTAAAAAACAAGAAATGTATGTGAACATGAAAACTGTGCATTTCAGGCAGGGAATGGAATCCACCCCGGCAAGTAAAAGGTCACCAGACTGGTCCTCCTTGGAGGTTCCTGCTGCAACAGGAAGTATCAGGGTACCTGGCCCGGGAGAAAGGGGTTTTCCCCCTCCCTCTCCTGGATTGCAGAACCCAGGAAGCCCTCGACGGGCGCTCCGAAGAAGAACGAAGAGGGAGGGAGCGTTCCTAGAAGGAATGGCCGAGGCGGCTAGGGAACTTTTGAGCAACGGGGGAAGAGGGAGAGGGAGGGGGGACCTGTATTCCCCCCAAGCCCTGAACCAGGGCAGGTAAGCCATGTGCAAATGGACTTACACAGAAACGTGGGGTGAATGCTGGCTCTAAGCTCTGGAGTATGGACTGGCAACTTCCATTTCACTGTATCTGAGGAAGTATCCTTGCACACAAAAACTCTGTTGGTCTTAAAGATGCTGCTGGACTCGAGTATTCATCTGTGCCCCTGTCTGAGAGATCCAAAGCAGCTTATCGCCTTGTCCCCTCCTCCCTCCCTTTTTATCCTTGCAACAACAAACCTGTGAGGCCGGCTCCGCTGAGAGGAGTGTAGGGCCCTAAGCTAATGAAAAGCCTCTTTCAAAACTGACCTTGACGTTTTATTTCATGTACAGTCCGCCTTTCTCTGGGATACTCCAGGCGGATTACAACTGGAAACAAGGATGATCCATAGGAAAAGGGGGACGGATCCAGAGGCCATCCCCGGCTGGGACCTCCTGCCGAAATTTGTCAACACGAAGGGGCTCCCCATAGAGGGCCCCCACACACAAAGAGGGGGTCCCCACAGAGGGGTCCCCCCACCCGCCCCCAGCTGAAGCCAAAGCCCGCCTCTTCGGAATGTGCTTCGGAGCGCCGGCTGCAATGCGGCCCGGTTCTTCAGCCCCCACCGGATCCGATCCTCCGCCCCCCCCCAAATCTGGAGCAGAAGCGAGTCCCTGGGTGGTCCGGCGGGATGCCGCTCAGTTCCTCTCGCCCAGGATCTGAGATCGGCTCTCGGGATGCCAAGAATTTGGTTCTCTCTCTCTCTCTCCAAAGTTGCTCGGAAGTGGGGGATTTGGAAACACAGGAGTGAGATCAGATAAGAGCATTCTTCAGGGCTGAAATCATGCCGCGGCGTGCAGGGGGGAATAAGGCTGTCGCGGAGGGAATCGTGTCTCGTAACCACAGGAGCAGGATAGACGGTTAGAAGTGAACTACCGAGAGAGAGAGAGAGAGAGAGAGAGACCAGGGGTTTCTTTAGTTGTCCCAGAAATCGCGAAGCCACCTCGGCTGAGCCGCCCTAAACTTTTCCTGTCGCTCAGGGAGCGAAGACTCTCGGCGAGTAACTGAGCGAAGGGGGCCCAGACGATGACGGGCTGGCTCACGGCTCAGGCATTCGTGTAGGTGCGCCGCCACTGGCCCAGTGCCGAGAAGAGTCGGAGGCCGGCGCGACTCCCCTTCTCACCCCTATTTGCTAGAGGGAAGCTCGCGGCAACGAGAGAGCGGCGGGCCGGAGGCTCCCGGGCAGGCGGCGCGTTCCACGGGGGGAGTCACGTGATCCCGGGGCCCATTCACGGCGCGCTCTGTGGAGGGCGGGATGAGTCAAGCCTCCCTTTAAGGGCAACCAGGGCTCCCGCCCGCCCGCCCGCCCGCCCGCCCTGCGCCCTCAGCCGCGGCTCACCCAGCTTGCACTCGCCGTCGTGCCTCCCGGGTGCGGATTACTGGGCAGGGGAAAAAATAAACCTTCCCCCCCTCTCAGTGCTGCGACTGTCTTGGCTGCGGGAGAGAGGGAGGAAAGACGCGCTGAATTTGGGGAGCGACTGTGGAAAAGACCCGTTTCGTCTTGGTCCGGCTGTTCTCCGAGAAGGCAAGGAGGAAGCGAGGAAAAGGTGATGTACTGCGAGGCTGCGGGGGGCAGGAGAAACCCCTTCCCCACGCGATATCTATCTGTCTGCCACTACCCTCTGTCGAGCTGTCATCCCTCTGTCCTTCGTAAAGCTGTACACGTTTTCTTTTTAAGTTCAGTGGGGGGGGAGTTCATATATTGGGGCGGGGGGGAGTGTTGTTGCTTTGAGAGGGGTGTTTTTTCGTCGTCGTCGTTGTTGTTGTTTTGAGAGGGGTGCTGTTTTTCTTTGGGACAGGAACAGTGTTCCCTCCAAGCTGAGTCAGTGTGAGTTAGCTCACAGTTTTTAAGCCTCCGGCTCACAGATTTTTGTCTTGGCTCAGGAAGGAGGGCTCCAGAACACACTAATTGATGCAGTAGCCAAATCACCTGCTCACAACTTTAATGCCAGGAGCTCACAAAGTAGAATTTTTGCTCACAGGACTCTACAGCTTAGAGGGAACATTGGACAGGAACATCCCAAATGATGATATAGGACTCCAGCCCCTTCCACAGGTTAGGGCGCATGCAGGCATTACCTGTATATAGCTCGGCAGGACTGCTTGTGAGAGAGACCCAGCCCCTGTTGCCCTTCCCAGAGGAACTGGGGACCAGTATCTGGGTCGAGGAGGGGTTCCAGTCGCACTCTCCAGCCGTGCGCGCATGAAGCGTGGCCTGACCCTGACTCGCTGCCCGTGGGAAGAAAGACCAAGCGGGTCGCAGGTGCGCTGGCTGTGGCTTGGGAAGGGGGCGGGGGCTTCCGTCGGTCCGGGATCTGGACCTCGTCCACGAGCGACACCGGCCACTCGGAGCAGGCTTAACTGGCCCATCCTGAAGCGCTGCCGAGAGCGCCGGGGCGTAAAAGGCGTCAACGGGCTGAGCCAGGAGGAACTCGGCGGGGGATCGCGCTCCGACGCACCCTTACTCTAGAGTCACCCCCCCCCCGCGGAACACAGTAGGGCTTCTCCGCCTCCGAGGAGACACCGGGCTTGACCCAGGGCAGCTGCGACCCCCCTCTGCCCCCGAAGCCATTGTCTGATCCTCGCCCGCCCTCACTCCTCCTGGACGGGCGTCCAGCCAGGTTCCAAGGCTCCCAGAAAGGGGGGGGATTCCCTCCCCTCCCCCCAGTGACGTGTTCCGCAGCACCCCGTTACCCCCTTGGCCTTCAGCGGAAGGGCTTTCCCACCTTGTCCAGTCTCCAAATGCTACTAGGAGCCGAGGCTTAAACGAAGCCAGCAGCAGCACCTTTCCGGTCTAGATTCAGGTGGGGCAGCAGCCGTGTTGCTCTGAAGCCGCAGAGGAGAGTTCGAGTCCGGGGCGGGGGGGGGGCACCCTGAAGACCAACAAAAAACCCGGGAGACCCAGAATGAAACGCGGCTGGTCCTCAAGGGGGCCCCTCTCTGGACCCAAGCCTCGCCCCGCTGTCCTGGGTGCCGCCGCCTCAGCGTAGGCAAGGGGGTGGGTCTGGATGGCCCGGGCGGGCCCCGTCTCCCCAGCTCTCCCAAGCGAAGCGGGGTCGGCGGCCCTCGTCAGTGCCTGAGTGGGAGACCACCGAGGAAGGCCACCCCCCTGCCGCGACTTGGAGGGGGCGAGACGCCTGGCTCCTTCTCTCGCCCACGAAACAACCGGATGATCCCGCATTTCCCGCGGGCTTCGTTCGCGAGGACTTCCCGCTGGGGCTGGAGCCCTCCCCGCCCCGCGCCCCCTTCCTCCGGGGACTCTGCCTCCCGGCTCCGAGGCGATGACCCGCCGGGATCTGGGCGGGGCGAATGAAGCCGGCCGGGGTGGGGTGGGGTGGGGGGCCGTCTGTCTTTGGCTGCTGTCCCGAAGCAACCCTGCCGAGTTCGGCGGCGAGCGCGGGTTGCAGGCCGGCCAGACGGGGCGCCTCGCACCTCTGGGACCGGCGGGGGGAAGCAGATCGCGAGATCGGGACACTCTCCCGTCAAATAAACTCCGTGATTTCCACACACACACACACACACACACACACACACACACACACCGGAACTTTAAAACTA
>NW_015160252.1:291474-291892 GCF_001447785.1 Gekko japonicus
TTGCCTTGGAGGATTCCCACAGGACTGGGCCGGGGGGGGGGCTCATCCCCCGTTTCCTCCGGCCACTTTCGAACTGGGCAGCAGCTGGAGCCCAGAGAGCGGGTGCCGTTCCTTGGGTGGGGGGGACTGGCGAGCCCCCCAGGAACGCTGGCAGCAAGGAGGATGCAGAGTGGGGGGCGGGCAAAGGAGGCGACCGGGAGGGGCCCGGAGGGGCTGGCTCTAGATCCGGGAGGGAGGACGAGGCCCGATCTCCGCCTCCGAGAGTCCCGAAAGAGCAGGGGTCGCGCCGTGTCGGATCTGTACCGTTTCCGAGTGCAGAGCATTTTGGGAAATGTTCCTCCCGCCAAAAAAACCACACCAACCTGTCTGCCGTGACAACATTTGGCTTATAAAGGCTCCGATGCCACCCTGCTCTGCT
>NW_015160252.1:291907-296205 GCF_001447785.1 Gekko japonicus
GTCCCCCCCCCCCCTTCTCCCAGTCCTGCCAGCCATTCATTCCGCGGGCCGGCTTGGCCGGGGCTGCCCAGGTCCGGGGGCTCCGGGGGAGCGCCTGCGGGCGGCTCTGGTGGGCAGGGGAGGCCCCTGGCCAAGGGCTGGGGAGCGCGAGCAACCCGCCCGCCGGCGCTGGGGCTCGGAGCACCTCGGTTCCTCGGGCGCCATCTCTCCGCAGGCGCCTCCTCCTCCTCCTCCTCCAGCAGGTTTCCCAGAGGCGGCGGCGGCGGCGGCTCCTTCTCGCGCTGCTGCCTCCAGCGGAGCGTGTGAACATTCCATGGCCGGCTGCGGAGCGGACTGGTTGCCGCTCGCCCGCCTCTGAGCGCCCGCAGCTGCCTGCCTGCCTGCCCGAGTGCTTTGGCGTGCGCCAGGTTGGGGAAGGAGCGGCGCCCGCTGGCCACAGGCCGCCGACCTGAACCTTCGCCTCTAGGTATCCCCGGGTGCTCCGAGGGGGCTTGATCCGCACTGACGACCCCGGGCTCTGCCTGCCTCGGCATCCCGCTCGTTTTCCGCTTGGGCGCTGCTCCTCTGCTGGGGGGTGGGGTCCAGCGTGGAGCGCCGCTTGGCTGTCTGCGAGAGAGCACAGAAAACGCCACACCCGCCCCGCGCTCACTCGTGCTTTCCCTTCATCGCAGGTTCCAAAGACCCCCCCTCCGGCCAGCGACGATGTTCCCCCGACTCTTCAGACAGTGGAGTTTCCTGGTCTTTATGCTCAGCTACGGAGCCCCCTCCTCGGGGAGGTCGCTGGAAGGGAACCTCCGCAGAACGTGAGTTTCCCCGGCTCTGTCGTTCGCATTATTTGGGGGGGGGGGGGACTTTTCTGGGATCTTTTGAGCTCTCTAAGATAGATTCAGGTGGGCAGCCATGTTGCTGGTCTGAAGCAACAGAACAGAGTCTGAGTCCAGGGGCAACTTTAAGACCCACAAAGTCTAATTCTGGGTATAAGCTTTCCTGTGCAGGCGCGCTTCTTCAGATTCGGAGTCCCTTTGTGAAGTCATTGGGCAGGTTATGGACCTTATTCATTTGGCTCTTTATTTTAATGCTTAGTTGAGATAAACTTCAGTAAAAGAACAGATATGGAATTGCGCTCCCTGACAGGTTTATTATTGTCTTTATGAAGAATATCTGGAGAACTGCCTATTTGGGAGCTGGAAATGGCTGCGCAAACTCCAGGATTGTTGGCAAGCTGGGAGGGACACAATCACTGTCCTTAAAGAACAGAGGCGGCCGGGGTGGGGGTGGAAGGGGAGTCTCAGCTGTCTGCACAAGAAAGCTCTACTAGTGGGCCCATTTTGACTTGGGGGTTCCCGGGGCACAGTGGCATGGATCCCGGCGCCTGGGGAGCAATGTGGGAAGAGAGATGGGGCCTTTCCATCATAGGCACCCCCACCCCTTATCATGTACCAGACAGCATTAGCTCTCCATCTTGAATCTGATATCTCGATTTGGAGAGATGGAAAGGTTTTAAAATAACATAATCCCAGCGAGGTCCCAAAGCCCCAAGCCTGCTTAACTCCTTGCCATATTTATTAATGTGAATCATATGCCCGTAGTGTAAACAGAACTCAGACAAAAAGCCACAGAAACCACCCAGGTCAATATTCCCACATGGTGGTTACTCATTGATGTTCAAGAGAATGCCAGGGACTTAAGGCCAAGATTCAAAATCCCCTACTTATTCCAGCCGAAGGAAAGGGAGGAGGCGGGAAACTGTGCCTAAGAAGTTCAGAAGCCAGGTGGCTTTATAAGGTGTTCGGTTGGAGCAACGATTCTAGGAGAACAGGTCTCATAATGGACGGGCTAGACGGGCTAAATAGGATCCTGTTCTGTCTGCACAGAAGCCTACAAGCAGCTGGGAGGATGCCTAGCAGTCATTGTTGGGACCGATCTCTAAAAAAGCCTCATCCAGCTCAGCTAGCGACGCCATACATGAACTTTACACCAAAACTTTATAGATAACTGGGATGGAGAAATGCTGTCCCAAAGATAAGACTACAGGACATTCTCTTCCCAGTAACATTTGCTGCCTTGAGATTTTGGCTGCAAGGGGTTTATCAGAAAACTGTGCGTCTGATGATAGTTAAGGAACATGTTCTTGTTTGGGCTGGTGTTGAATCCTTGCACAGGCCAGGACATTTGTAAGTCTCCTTAGTCCATTCTGCTGTTCCAAAGAGTATTTTTATTGTTCCCTCCACCCCAAAATACCCACAACCAAACTCACCCTACACCTTTCGTGCCAACATGAAAACCCACATGGGAGAAGCTGAGGTCCATAGAGTCGCTGCCTCTATGCAATGCTCCTGAAGGAAGCCCATCAACAAAACGCTTTCTCCCCTCCCACCACCCACAACTATATAGGATGGTTGCTTGGAGCTATGGGAAGCAGATGCAATCCCAAACACAGCAACCTGCTCCAAATGGAGCTAGACACCAGAGCTCATTGGGCCGTCTTGCTTTTCTGAGTCTAGACAGACCTTTGCGGGTGGAATCGGGGTGGGGGAATCGATTGAATAAAAAATTAAAACACCACTCAGACCACAGCCGGGCTTTCAGAAGTGCAAATGTTCTAGAGATAAATAATGCCTGCCTCTTTGCATTCTGAAGGGGGGGAAACAAGAGGCAGAGCAGCAGGTCCAAACGAGCTGGTTCTGTTGGAGGACAGTGAAAGGGAACGCAGAAGAATGGGAGGGATGTCTGAAGTGGCCATGGATGGGGATTCCTTCAGCCACGGGAGGGGGTGTCGGTTGAAAGCCAAGCTCTGCTGGCCATGCCCAATATCAACAGTGGACACTTTCCTAATGATGATTGGGTTGAATGAATCCCCAAAGGGGAAAATGGTTAACCGAGCGGCATGTTTATGGATGCTGAATTCATCGCATTCAGGGCCGGGTCCATGTTTATGAGCTTGAATGATAGCTCTGTGAATGTGGCGCTGCAATGTATACGGTAATTTGTGTGGGCATTTTGGGCAGCGAGAAACCATAAGCTCTCAGCGCTTCTCTCAGAATTGCCTACCACATGTTAGCATTGAATTAACTGCATCTGGTTTGGGGTCAGGCCTCTTTCGCCGAGTGAGTTCTCTGGCTGCATCGCAGGGTGGAAGGGACCTCTAGCGGGTTATCCTGACAATCCCTAAATCTTCAGTCTAGTTAGCAGAGGCTCGTGTGTGTGATTTTTCCTGACAACTAATCCATCCTTGCAATTAGGTGCACAAAACGTTTAATCCTTTTCTAACGCCACATGATTACACGAGGTGTAGAGAAGCGGTGCAGGAGATCAGGCCTTTGAAGGACGTTTGCTTATAGCCTCTGTGATTATTCTGGTTTTGGTTTTCTTTGAGCTGTTTTATCAGATGTTGCTCAGACAGGTTGGTGCCTGATTGGGGGGGGGCAGGAGGGGGCTCTAGAGGCCAAGAGGACACACGTGGCTCTTCCTCCGCAGAGTCTAGGAGCCAAGCCAGACCTGGGCTGAGGATTCTCTGGTTGGAATTCCCAGCATTTTTTCTTTTAAAAAAAGTTAATTCTCAAGTGTGCCACGCATGTCTCATTGCTCCTGAGAATGAAGGGTTTGGAAGAAAAAAATCACCGGGAACTCCAGTGGCAAAACTCCTAGCACATGTCTGATAGGGCCCATGTTTCTCACGGACTCATTGGTTTGATATGCCGAATAATTATTGTTAAACAATTAGATTAGCCTTTCAACTATCTGAATACACATAAATATCATGGTGTGATGTAAATCAACATGCTTTGCATGCCTAATGTGCACGTTCCTTTTCTTTAAAAAAAAAAAGTGTGTGAGAGAGAGTGTGGGTGACCTTACTGTGCTTGTAATTCTCTGCTTTTAAAAACAAACGTTACCCCCATCCCACCAGCAATCTGAAAGGATGGACATTGCTGAGAAAGGGCATCCGGATGGTGCCCTCTAATTAGGATGGCAATGAACATTAGAGCAAGGTTGGACTCCCCGAGGCTGACACAGAAAAACTGCCCCATAAGCCAGCTCCGTTCTAATGGTGCCTCAAACCCACAGCCCACTTGCCTCTTGGTAGGTTTCCTCAGTGTTCTTCAGCCTCTCTTTCTCTATTTCTTCAGCCAGGTTCTTTTGATAAACAGAGAAATCGCTAGAAGTATTATACTAAAGCCTCTCCCCGTTTGCTGGCTCCACCATGGTGAAGGATTTTCATTTCACAATATACAAAAGAAGCAATCGGGCAAAATGTAATCTTTACATTTTTGCAATGGAATCCATGTGCAAAGGAA
>NW_015160252.1:296271-306036 GCF_001447785.1 Gekko japonicus
GTTATATGATTTCATAAAATGGCAGAGACGTTTGGGGCCAGATTGGCACACGAGGCTTTGGACAGACATTGGAACGGAAAGGCACCCTCTGCCGGCACAGAATGATTTCACATCGTCAGGCAGATTATTTTGGAAACATATACCAAAACACGGATGAAGTTACATAATACATTCTTAGTGTATTCTGTGTACAGAGAAACAGATGTCTTAAGGAATTTAGGAACGTTTAAGGTACTTTGGTAACAGAGGAGTGTTCTCTCATTAATCCATTACTATCCTTATTAGATTTGGGTTTTTTTAAAAAAAAATAATGTGGATGAGAACAACATGAGGAGTATAAGGTGGTGTTGGCTTCGTGATAGCCCAGAGGAAATCTACAGGAAAACCTCTCTCAAACTAAATTATATTTTGACCTCAGAGTGTCTCCCACCCATTGTCTGGGCAATCGGGAGGTCCCTGGGTGTTCACAGACTAGTTCCTTTTCCCTCACAGTTAATCACGACTTCAGTGAAGCCCAGACCTCACCCAGGGCCTCAGCTTTTAGCGGGAGGAAATAACTAAAGGAAAGCAAGAGAAACAGGGAGAGGGGTGGTACGTTTTACAGACTGGTTCTGAAGGACCAACCAAGACTTTGGCCATGGTATTTTCAATGCAATAATGACACTGTGAATTTGAAATCTCAACAAGGGAGTTGACGTAACTCCTGACCATATCCCAGCAGGAAACATCATGTGGACTTCTATGTGAGCCATAGACATGGCAGAGGTCACATACACCCCTCAGATGGCTGTAAGTTACCTGTTTCGTGTAACTTTGGTCTGCTTTGAGAACACATAATGAGATCGGTGATGACTATGGAGAGACACAAAGGGAAAATAGCAGAGGGAGGCTCATGAGAACAGTGCTCATGGAGGGGAGGGGTCCCTTTGGTGTTACAGTTTTAAGGAGTATGTGTTAAGAGACCCACAAAGTGTTTTTTCTCAGCTATAATTTCTTTTTTCAACCCTTCTGCATTTACATAACATCCATGAGGTTGTTAGTAGTTGTTGTTTTTTAATTTAAAGGATATGCTTCTCATGTTACCACTTGTAGTACACACAACACTGTTCCTACAAGGGGATGGGCACAGCAGTGATCCTTGCAGACATCTTTGGAGAGAAGGTCCCTCCACTGAAGCTACTGTTCATTTGAAAGTAGCCAATGGGAATAGGCTAGAGTGGGTTAGACACTGCGATAGTGGCCTGACTTCCCGCCTCTTTCCACTGATGCAGCATTGGATTTAAAGAGTGTACACGCTGTCCTTCCATACTGAGATGATCAGTTGCAAGGTTAAAAAATGCACACTGTTTCGTCGGGTTGACCTCTGCCAATATGTACAACCTTAGAACTCTTCTGAAGGGTTCCTTGCTTCAAAAAGATGTCCTTAGCACTCTCTCTCTCTCTCTCCCTCTCTCTCTCTCTCTCACACACACACACCTCTCTGATAAAATGGTACACTATTTATTATTATTTATTCATCAAATGTATACCCTGCCCTCCCAGCCAAGGCCGGCTCAAGGCAGCTTACATAAAAATAAGACACATAAATTTAAAAAAGTCCTTAAAACCTTCTAAAACCATCTGACATTATAAAGTGCTAGTAAACATTATTGTTAAACGATGACAGCCATTGTTCAATGATCTATTCTCACAGTCGGCTCCAAGATCTTTCCTTTATGCGACTGGCACAGACATAGAGGTGGGTGGCTTCACTGATGTGAGTTCCCAGAACACTGTAGCACATGCATCCTCACACACCGTGTTGTCTTCCAGAATTCACTTTTACTTTCCAGGTTCACTTCCAGGTTCGCTTTCCAGAATTCTTACTTAAAAGGTCTCAAAGCCCGCTCCTCCTAGTGGGGCTTCCTGTCTACTCCTATTCTGCCAGCGAAAGCAGGCACCACCTCCCCAGGGTGTCTCAGGGTTTCTGGACCGCTGCCTTCCACGTAAACCGATGGTATGGCAGTCAGTGGACTACTAATCCCAAGAGCAAAAAGGCCGGTTCACACAAGTATGTTACTGACTTAAGAACATCAGAAGAGGCCTGAGGGATCAGACCAGTTGTCCATCTAGTCCAACATCCTGTTTCACACAGTGGCCAACCAGTTGCCATGGAGGGCCAGCAGCCAAGGCCTTCCATAAGAACATAAGAGAAGCCAATGTTGGATCAGGCCAAAGGCCCATCCAGTCCAACACTCTGTCACACAGTGGCCCAAAACACTAGGTGCTGCCTCCTAGAACTAAGTACTACGTCTCAGGATATGGAGGTTTCCTTTACTCACCACCACTGGCAACCACTAATGGGACTTTTCTCCATGAATTTATCTAATCCCGTTTAGAAGTCATCTATGCCCTTGGCCATCACAACATCCTCTGGCGGCAAATTCCACACTTTAAAACTGAAAAGTTCCAGCCTCTTCAGCCTCTGCTGAGGCTGGGCTAGCCTGGGCTATCCAGGTCAGGGTTTCTGAAAGTCCCTGTTACCTTCTCTAACCCCTTACAACAACCTGGTAAGGTGATGTCAGTGTCACTCTCCCCATAGAATAGAGGCCTAGAGCTAGGAGAATAGCCGTTTGCCCGCAGCCATCTAGGAAGCTCATGGCAGAGGAAAGATTCAGACCAGTGGCCCCAAGCATTTAAGGCAGTGCACATTAAACACCACAGCTTAAATATCCTCCATCACTCAAATGCCAGTCTCTAAACATGCGCAGCTGCAACTGTGTCGAGTAATCAAACAAGGACACCTTGATGCGTGAATATCCGTTAGGCTGGCCCTCTATATAAGGGGTGGCCTGGATTTCATTTTAATGTTTACATCCCTTGGGTATGAATTACACTGACAATGACCAATGCTTGTAGGGTTCTTCTGATATACAATGCAGAACAGCTGTTCAGAAGCTGGACAAGACAGGCCATCATGCTGTATTTTACTAAAGGACTGTTACTTTCTTCTGTTGGCTTAATTTTTTTTTTACCATATATTTATTGTATATCTGTTGTAAGCCACCCTGAGCCCTGCTCACAGGGGAGGGTGGCCTAGAAATTGAACTAATAAATAATAAATACATATTTTATTGATTGATTTAAATTCTCCTTTCCCCATCACTGCTGCATTTGAGTGTCCTTCAGTGCAATTGGTTATTGCTGTGACCTCCTTAGGCCTGCATTCAATAGATGGAGTAACTCTGCATAGGAGTTCGTTGTACAAAACCTGTGATTAGTTGCAAGCAAAAAGCCAGGGCATTAATTCTTGACCATTTATTCCCATTTCTCATATGCCTGCACAAAGCAAGGCTATATGAGCGCATTCAGCTACTGTTGGACCAGAAGGACAGCTAATTTGGCATGCCTGGGAACCAGCCTACAATCCCACCTCCCGTTTTCCCTGTGCATCCACCTTACCCTGAGGGAGAAGCACATATTTTCCCATTGTTAATCATTTCCCAGGCTGCTCTGCTGGACCACAGCATGGTTTCTGTGGACCACGTCCCCTCCCTTGTTATTCCAGTATGAACTGTTTGCAAAATCTCTGGTTAAACCATTGCTTAACAAGGCTAGAGAGAGCTCGGGTGAGCCAATTGGGTCAGCAGTTTAACAGAAGCAATGGCCTCAGCTGGCAACCAAGAAGGCATAAAGGTACACGCAGAACAAGACAGAAGGAGAGGAGCAAATGAAGTCGGTATTTAAGGCCATGGTGGGCAACATGGCCGATGTGACACTGAAGATGTAAAACAAGTAGCCTGATGTCTATAGTGATGAGAGTAGGAGCCAGGGCTCAGTGGCAGTGCATCTTCTTCGCATGCCAAAGGTCCCGGGTTCAGTCATGGGTGTCTCCAGTTTAAAGGATCAAGTAGGCGGTGATGTGAAAGACCCCTGCCTGAGACTCTGCAGAGCCACTGCCAGCCTGAGTAGACAAGACTGAGTTCATGGACCAATGGTCTGATCCAATATAAGGCAGCTTCAGGCATGCCTTTCAAAAGCAGAGTCATGCCTTTCTATGTCCAGTGAAATTGAAACTGAAGTCAATGTTTAGCCCAGGGGTCCCCAAGCTTTTTGAGCCTGTGGGCATATCTGGAATCCTCCTGACACAGCATCGTGGGTGCAGCCACAAAAATAATGGCCACAGCTTCATTTCAGTCACACGGTGCAGATCCTTGTGCTGTGATGGCAGCTGCTGCCAAAGTAACATTTAAAAAAAATCTGCACAGCCAATCACAAACCTTGCTGGGCAAAAGCCCTACTTGGCTCCACCCACTTACTAAGAAACACTTGGGTGGGCACCAGGAAAGGCGTCTGCGGGTGGTACAGTGCCCACAGGCACCACCTCAGTGGCCCTACCGGATCTGAATCAAGGAGTGTCAGTAGATTTGTCCACAGTTTCACTCATAAGGAAAAGAGGGAAGGGAGGCTCTTTTGAAAATGTAAGAGAGCAAAGAGAGCTGTCAGTCTTCTGTACCTTTTTTTTAAAAAAATAATGTGATGGCCACTTATAGGTAAAGGTTTCCCTTGCTCGAAAGCCAGTCAAATCCGACTCTAGGGCACGGTGCTCATCTCCGTTTCCAAGCCGAAGAGCCAGCGTTGTCCAAAGACATTTCTGTGGTCACATGGCCAGCATGAGTAGACACCGAGGCACACGGAACGCTGTTACCTTCCCACCAAAGTGGTACCCATTTATCTCCTTGCAATTTCTTGCTTTTGAACTGCTAGGTTGGCAGGAGCTGGGGCCAGAGGCGAGAGCTCACTCCGTCATGCAGCACTCAGGTCTCGAACTGCTGAACTACCGACCTTCCTGCAACACTACAACTTTCATTATTGAAGTCTGCTGATGTGGCAAAATATGCTCTTCTAGGCAATCTTGTGTCGGACTGCGATCACACTTTCAATCCACTTTCAGTGCACTTTCCAACTGTGTGAACTGGCAAAATCCAGTTGGAAAGTGCATTGAAAGTGGATTATTTAGTGTGTGTGATTGCAGCCTTGGTAAGGAGAGAGGCCGTGGCTCAGTGGTAGAGCATCTGCTTGGCATGCAGAAAGCCCCGGGTTCAATCCCCGGCATCTCCAGTTAAAAGGACCTGATGGTAGGTGATGGGAAAGATCTATGCCTGAGACCCTGGGGATCCCCTGCCAGTCTGAGTAGACAATTCTGACCTTGATAGACCAAGAGTCTGACTCAGTATAAGGCAGCTTCATGTGTTCGTGTGTGCCCAAGTGGCCTGTGATGGTGCAGAGAGCTCACAAAGTCAAGACAAGGAGCAAACAGATGACTTGGGGCTTGGCTTTCCACTGCTCTGCAGGGAATGGCCTCGCAGAAGTAGGTAGCACCATTCTCAGGCAAGTTGGTGTAATCATCCCACATCAAGGAGGTGGAAGACAGACCCGTTGAGCTGCATCACTATGGTTATTAAAGTTACCAAAAGAGAAGGGATGGGTATTGCCAAACTGGCTGAACAACAACACCATTTCATTGTTGATGTAATGAAACATGGTCTCTCTCTTTCTCTCTCTCTCTGTGCTTTCTTTAAACAGCAAAAGAACGGTATCAGAATATCAGCTGTTACACGACAAAGGGAAGTCTTTGCAAGATATACGCAGACGGAACTTCCTGCAAAATTTGATAGACGGGGTTAACACAGCAGAGATCCGAGCCATGTCAGAGGTCTCACCTAACCCTAAACCTTCTACTGTCGCCAAAAACTACGCCGTACGGTTTGGAAGTGATGACGAGGGCAAAAACCTGACTCAGGAGACCAACAAAGCCCAGATGTACAAGGAGCAGCCCCTTAAGACACCAGGGAAGAAGAAGAAAGGGAAGGCCGGGAAACGTAAGGAGCAGGAGAAGAAGAAGAGGAGAGTTCGTTCCGCCTGGCCCAGCTGGAGGGGGTCTGGCAGTGGAATGGTGCGGATCCCTCTCTTGGACACCTTTGGTACTACACATGTCAATGCAAGGTAATTCATTCTTCTTCACCCTTAATGGCAAAGTCCACTGTGGAAGTTTTCAGGGCCAAACCACCATGGTGCCTACAGAGGACCAATGAACATGGAACAAATCGAAAGTTGTCTGGGGCAAGACTCATTGACTAAAACGAGAGTCACCAACAGTATTCTGGTTCTTGAGTAGACCAGTTTCCTGATTAACTGTATCCAGGTCTGTCGATTCAGGTGACCTTTAATGGAACCCAAAGTCTGGAGTCCGAACCACCGTGTCTCGTTCCCATTTCCTCTACATCACGGTAAAAGAGGGGGTCAAATGCTCCCTTTCTAGATAGAGTTGCCAGTCTCCAGGTTGGGCCTGGGGATCTCCTGGGATTACAACTGATCTCCTGGAGAAAACGGCTGCTTTGGAGGGTGGCCTCTGTGGCATTATACCCCGCTGAGGTCCCTCCCATCCCCAAATCCTGCCTTCTCCAGGTTCCGCCCCTAAATCCCCAGGCATTCCCCCACCTGGAGGTGGCAACCCCACTTTCTAAAACAACAGAGTTTTGTTCCATCTGCTTTAAAGTGATTCATTAAGGTAGGTACCCTCCTCCATTTGGAGGGGGGGTAACAAAGTCCTAGTGAGTGAGTAGCCGACTTGTGGACAAACGTCAGTCGCTTACAGGGCCATTGTAAGCAGAGTCACACACTGGCTAGGTTCATTCAAGTCAACTCTTCTTAGGATGGCACAGTTACACTGCAGTTATGGTTGCCAGCTCCGGGTTGGGATATACTTGGAGATATTGGGGGTGGAGCCTGAGGGATGGAGGGGACTTCAGTGGGGTATAATGCCATAGAGTCCATCCTCAAAAGCGGCCATTTTCTCAATTTGAACTGATTTCTGTCGCCTGGGGATCAGTTGTAATCCTAGATCTCCGGTTGGCAATCCTAGCTGCAATCCTAAACATACTTCCTAGGGAGTATGCGGGGTTAGGACTGCACTGTTATATCCTCTCTTAAGTACTAGGAAACTATCCTAGAAGTTTGTCCTGGGAAGCCGGCCGATGGTCACAGAAAAGTTTGCCTTTGAATGCATTTGCAAGTCCATTACTGTAACAGGAGGGTTTTTTTAAAAAGGGGTTTTTTTTAGAAAAATGAGAGCTATTTGGATTTTAGATTGGAAAATACGAAACCTTGGATAAACTTTGCACATTATAAAAGCAGCATATGTCCGTCCCCCTGGCTGCATTTAGCAATTTACACCCCTGCTTCACAGGTTTGGATTTCTCTCTCTCTCCCCCCCCCCCCTTCTTACAGCTTTTAACCTTAGGGGAGAACATGGAAAGTTTCTCTGAGTAAAATCTACTTACACTGGCCACCCCTCTGCCATAATATTTTCCCTACCATTAGGACTTGTTAGTTCAGTTCCAATTTTGCTGCCAGCTTGTCAAACAATTACATTGCTGCTGAAAAATGTTGAGCATTACCCTGGGGGAAGAGGAACATGTTGCTCTCATATATGACAAAGAAGGGCTTTTAAAAATGTAACAGTGATGTTTGAAGCTTAAGAACGGCTGCCCTGCACTGATTCTGTATCATCATTTTGGGAAGGAATCTTGAAAAATGCTCTCTCTCGCTCTCGTGTGCTTTAACTCAAAAGGAAACAGAGTGATCTTGAGTTGCAAGGGAGATTCTTGGACAGACATCTGAACAGTCCTGAGCTTATATTTTACTTGCGTCCCTCCTTTTTTCCACTGTGGAACTCCATGCCCTTTACAACGCTTTCCCCAGAGGTCTCCCACCCAAACATTGACTAAACGCAGACCTGCTTGGCTTCAGAAGCCAGAGACCCACTTCAGAAGTTGTCTTTCAACAACACACTGGGTATTGATGGCAAACTACATCTGGTGGCCCCAGATACCTGTTCAGGGTACGAAACTATGGAAATCTTTCAAAAAGCCCAAGAAACTTTCAGATCTATCTCAAAGCCTTGTCATCTGCTTTGGAATGTACTAGACTATGCACAGGATTGCCCGTTACTGTGTTTGGAGGGCATTATTCGGGGCAGAAGAAAAGGGCCTCTCTTTAGACGTAACAAAAATTAGATTGCACAAAAAGGCAATCTTTCTTTCTTCTGTCTCATGATGGCGACAACAATGTCACGCAATTCCCATCATCTCACCCCCAGCTTTCCAAGGGATTTCTACCTTGGGTATGCAGGCCTAGTCCAAACGCCCATTGCGTAGTTTGTAACTCCATATAGAACCAGTGAAAATAGATGCAGGTATGAAGCAGGTATGTTGGTATGAAGCAGCAGGACAAAGTTTGAGTCCACTGGACTCAAACTTTGTTCATAGAACCAGTGTGTTTGCAAGGAATATAGGTTTCCCTGAAGGATAGCCCTGTCATGAGGCCTGAAACTAGGGTTGCCAGCTCCTGGTTGGGAAACACCAGGAGATTGAAGGGGGGGGTAGAGCTTGAGGAGGGTGGGGTTTGGGGAGGGGAGGGACTTCAGTGGCACATAAGGCCACAGAGTCCACCTTCCAAAGTGGTCATTTTCTCCAGGTAAACGGGTCTCTGTCATTTGGAGATCACTTGAAATCCCAGGTCTCCAGCCACCACTTGGAGGCTGGCAACCCTACCTGAAACACACAGAGACAGCTGGCCTGCCCCTCCCTCCACCTACCCTGAGCAACGTCTCTGATCCTGTCTGAAGATGGTGCATTTGGAAGTCCTTTCTCAGTGCTTTGGAGAGATCCAGATTTACTGCAATGGTGGTCAGTTGGAAATGGATCTTATGGCGGTTCTAAACAAGTGGGGAGCTGTTCATTTACACGCTTCCTTGTACAAACAACTGGGGCCTCATTAGAACGCCAAGCTTCTGCATGGCCAGAGCCAACAAAGCGGTACTCTGTGAGGTCTGAGGGTAGGCTTGCCAACCTCCAGGTGGTGGCTGGAGATCTCCTGGGATTACAACTGATCTCCAGTTCCCCTGGACAAAATGGCCAGTTTGGAGGGTGAACTCTATGGCATTATACCCTACTGAAGTCCCTCCCCTCCCCAAACCCTGCCCTCCTTCACCCCCAAAATCTCCAGGTCTTTCCAAACTCATAGTGGCAACTCTATTGGAGGTACTGTCCAGGAACACACTGAACTATGCAAAAAGTGGTTGGGTGTATTTTAAAGAAAATGGTCAAACCTTTCTTTTTAATCAAATTCCCAGGGTTTTTCTCCTCCGGTTTTATTTTTATTGCTTGCATAACTATGGTTCTTCTATCCTGGGGCTCTCTTTAAGAGAGCTGCAGAGATTGGGTTAGAGTTGTTTTGAAATGCTGAACCAGCTTTAATGCCTGGTTATGTCCAAAGGAAACCCAAAACTCACCCAGCATCCATAGATCTGGCCTTGTCTCAAAGCATTTTTTGCCTTTGTTCTAATATCTTAGCAGTATAACAGGACCTTCAAGAGCTTATATGTGAGACGTTCGTTTTAAGGCAGATTGTTTAAGAAAAAGAAGTGATTAAGAACAAAAAGTGAAATTCCTTCTTTGCCAAATGGAATGCGGAGTTTCAGTTTCTGAGCTTCAAAAGCCGCCTTTACCTGAAGTTACACTGATAGTCTGGCAGGAGATAATATTTCTATGCCATTAATCATGTGACAGATAGGATAATGTTTCCAGGGTAATCAGAATAATGTTTCTAGAAAAACACACGGTGATTTTCACCAGGTATAGCCAGATATCCTTCTTTAAAGCATTGTTCCACTTCCATTGCCTTCTCCATACATATACAAACAGCTGCCCCCTCTGGAGATCT
>NW_015160252.1:306083-328328 GCF_001447785.1 Gekko japonicus
CAGATGAGTGTAAAATGATGGCGAGTAGAGCAGGATTTTCCTTGCTGGCCCCCTCCCCCCCTCCGTTCAGCCAGAGATCTCAGCATAGCCCACGCACACACAAGTTGCACATGGGTCTCTCCATGCACTCAGGGACCATGCAAATGTGTAGACTCAGGTCAGACATTTGGATGGAGATTGGTGGGTGGGCTTAAGTGTGGATTTCTTCATTGTAAGGACTAGAAAACATTCAAAGTTGAAGGTCCCTTAGTTTGTCCAAGGGAAGTTTTTAAAGTATCTGAAGATGGTTACCCTTTAAACACACTGGCCAAGCAAATACTGTCAGTCACTATCCCTTGAATGCTTCCAAAGCACTGGCAACACAAATGCAGCTGTGGCAGAGAGGTGGGCAGAGGGATTAGACGGCTCCATGGCATATTGCGCCACACACCTATCTGTGTTGCAAGCAACCATCTCCCTGCTTCGCGCAAGAAACTTCCATCAACCACCAAGTCTCAGCAGTTCCCTTAAATCAAAGCCTTGGAAGTTACCATTAAAACAAGAAGGAGGGAGGGAGGGAGGGAGGGAGGGAGACAGCTATGAATTCCTGACATGAAGTCCAACGATCCCCAGTTGTTTCCCACTATCATCTTTAATTTTGGATACTGGCCCAAAAGGGAACTTGTTTGAACTTGGTGGGAATGTGGTCCATTAAGGAAACAAGACTGCGAAATGCGCTACTCCATTGTTATAGATTTCCAAAGGGAGAACTGGAGAGCTTGCGGGGCTCTAATAAGGATATGCGCACCCCCAGGCCAGATTTTTTTAAAGAACCTTGGTTTGGATTCTTTAAGACAAGAATTAAAGCTAGTTGTGTTAGAGATCATTCCAAAAGCCATCTCTTTTTTTTAAAAGGAGAAACACCATTGTGCCTCTGATGATGTACCCCCTGCTCAGTAGCGGGGAGGGAATTAGAGGGAATGTTGGCTGTGACATGAAAGCACTTTCCTCCACCGGCCTCCAGCCTGCCACGCTCACTGTGCATATGCAGGGGAGGAGTTTCCTGTCTTTCCCCCCTAATATGGCTCATCTGAGCTGGGGAAATTGAATTGTACTGGGGAAATCTTGTCTGGTTTGAGATGTGTGCCTGTGTTGATGGGTGGGGAATGAAGCCTTGCCTTCTTCTACTTCTATACTCTCCAATATATCTACCATGCAGGCAGGCTGCCAATCACTAGGGAGGTTTGGTGTGTACCACTGTCAACCCAGGTCTATTACCCTGTCTGCCTGGCCTATACACATCCCCAGATTAATGGGACTGCCCAAGCAATGAGAACCAGTGGTAATAAATACAGAATTGGAAAGCCCCTTGCAAACCAGTGAGACACTGCAATTATGGGCAGTAAGTAGAAACGCCGAACCCAGAATGCCAAATATGTTTAGTAGGAAACTATACTGACTGTTTTGGTTGGACAACTCCCCTGTCACACACTTTCCGACAATGTTACTCTTCCCCTTTGCTACCCCAGCCCCCTCATCCCTCCGGTGCCCTCAGATCCTGGTATCTTGGGCTTGTTCTGGGTACAGCTGCAGGGCTTTCGAGACTCACTGTCTCCTGTCAGGTTGTGATAGATCACACGGGCACCTGAAGTCCAAACAACCAGCGATGTAAACAATAAAAGCTGTTGCTAAAGCTCTGTCGGCACGTTATAAAGTCCTTGTGTTAGGGTACATCATATCACGGGTGCGATGGGAATGTTGTGCCTCCCAGATACACACCAGCTGTTTTCGGTTTGTGACCACAACGTGTAGGGAGGCTTTTGCCGCCTCTCCCGTGCTGCTTTGATGTCTGTGAACTGCCCCACAGAGCTGCTATTGGCTCCATTGTGAATCTTATTAGGGCTACCAGGTCCCTCCAGGCCACCAGCAGGGGATGGAGAGATAGGGTGGCCAGATCCAGTTGGGAAACTGCTGGACCTTAAGAGGGGTACAATGCCATAGAGTCCACCTCCCAAAGCATCTATTTTCTCCAGGGGAACTGAACTCTGTGGCCTGAGGATCATTTGTAATCCCAGGAGATCTCCCGCCACCACCTGGATACTGGGAAAACTACTTGTAAGCAATGTTATTTTTTTTTACCACTGCTAGGACAGAAATAGATTGCACAATAAGGGCGACCCAGATGGTATGCTGTTCTCAGATGTTTCAGAAGCCACATAGACTTGGCCTCACATGCAAACGTGTCCTGCGGCCTGCAGTAACCCATTTATTAGCCCCAAGGCAGATAACTTGCTCAGTTATTAGTAGGGATGAAGAGCACCCAGTACTGATTCATACGCAGCTAGTTTGGTTGTGCCTTAAAGACTTAACAACATTTATTTAAGTGTCACTGGAGCCCAGTCTTATTTTGCAGCTACAGACTCCACACCTGAAATACACAGCTCAAAAATTCCAAACTGAACAGGAAGGTCTTTCAATGGCTTTGAAGTTGCTTTTGAAAGATTCCAAGTGTTTCATACACTTAACAGCTATCTGGAATGCTCGTGATATGCCTTTGTTATACAGGCCAAGAGGGTATGCTCTTATGTTTAATTTAGAAAGCATGGCATGTACCAGATGAAATCTTGGCTACATTGGGCGCTACCTCACTGTTCCAACCTGTCCAAAAATCCCGCAAGAACTAGGAGCTCGAGGATTATATGAATTTGCATCCTGCTGATTCCCCATGGTTCTCTGTGCCTTCTGTACCCTGCCTGTAGCTATCTAGACTCAGGTAGGACTTCCAGTTCTTAGTTGGGAAATTCCTGGAGATTTGGGGGTGGATCCTGGGGAGGGTGGAACTGGAGGAAGGGGAGGGACCTCAGTGGGGTATAATGCCATAGAGTCCACCCTCCAAAACTGCCATTTTCTCCATGCGAACTGATCTCTGTAATCTGGAGAACAGTGGTGATTCCAGAAGAACTCCTGGCCCCATCTGGAGGTTGGCAACCCTAGCTACAGGGAAGTACTGTGAAGGGGAGCCCATCTCTGGAAAAGGGAATAAACTGTTCTAAAAGACAGCTTAGAGGAGTGAAAGACAGACAAAAATACACAACTCAAGAGTTGAGTAAAGTTTTGCCCAGTAGCCTGCCTCACCAGAATGACCAAAATGGAGTGGACCTTGAACAGGTGATCATATATAAGCTCCAACAGAGGAAGGGAAGTTCAGCAAGCCTGGGACTTGGCTGTCCAGCATAAATGTGGAAGGTGTTCCCCCCCCCCCCCAGCTTTGGAAAGACCTTGGTCCTTTTCCAAATCATTATTATGACCTTCCTCGATGTATGTTGGCCCACACCAAGTTTCAGACGAGTTTCGGTAGAGCTACATTCATTCGTGATCCAGACATGATCCATTGTTTTGTGTGTGAGACAGAGAGAGGTGAAGCCGAGGGTTTTTCTTACCTCACACAGACCCAGCTGCAGAGGATCAGCTACTTGGATTTGGTCTATAATTCTTTGCATTGCTAGTTTAATTGTGTTGAAAGCCATGTACAGTAGAGGCTGAACAACAGGGAGGAAAGAAAAACGCTTCAGTAGACCCAACGATGTTCATCATCTGTTCCAAGAGAGGCACGCCCTGTTTGGATGACTCTTGATGGTGTGTCCAATTATTTAGTATGGAAAAAACCCTAATGCTGCCCTTTTTTCTTTCCTCTTTTTTTTGCAGAAGGCGTTGACATCTTCAGCTGAGGTCTTTGGAAAACACATCGCAGTATTCTGTAATACTGAACATATGGAAAGTATTAGAAGTATTTATTATCTGTAAATACTGTAAATATATCAAACTCAACTGTTGGCCCCTGATGCTTTCCAAAGCTGCACATTTGAACATTGTGAATATTGTTTTTATTTTGTGCTAAGACAATTCTCGTTGTCACAATTACCATAATTTATTTTGTTGAATGATGTATTTATTTTTCATGAACTTTTATCTTGGTGCTGCTGACTTTCTATATTTTTTTGTAACATGCACTTTAGATATACTTTTTTTTGAGTATGTGGATAAAAAAAATAAACAAACGATTCCAGTTTTTTGGTTGATTTTAGTGAGTTGTCCAAGTACAGTTGTTCCCAATTGATTTTCTTCCACGCATGTATAAAAAGGCAGTGATTTTTTAAAAGATTTGTAAAAAAAGAAAAGAAAGTCCAATAAAATATAATCTAATTAAAATCACATCGTGACTCAGAGGGAGAAATGTGTCCTCTAGGAATTTTAAGGACAAGGAACAATCATTTTCCCCTTTATAACATCTGAAAATAGTCTTTAAATTTAATATGTTTACCTTGGTTTCAGTTCCATTTTCACATTAGCTTTTAGTTAAAAATCACTTACAGCAGATTGTGCTCCAACGTCTGGCACTAAGACAGAGGAGAAGCTGAGCTGATGTCTATTCCTTGTGGAGCAGAACTCTCTGCACCGGAGGAAACACTCCAGCCATAGAGCCACGCAAAGATACCCCAGCGAGTACTAGCTCAGAATTTCCCAAGGCAGAGCAGAAGGTACAGACTCAGAGACAAACTGGGGAGAGGCGTCTGTGTGTGTGCACATGGGGGGGGGCGGGATGTAGCTTTCCAGCCTTCCTGCAACTACAAAAATTTGACTGAAGAGATAGACATGGGACAGGCATGATCAAATGGGAGCCAGGAATCCATTTCTGCATTGGAGCATGTGAGGGGGGGGGGCTTTTGAGATCTCCTGTTAGAACGTTTCCCACCTCTTGTTTCCAGATGTTGCTACTTCTATTACACAGACAGTGACATATTGGAATGCTTTGTTGAGGCTACGTACAAGTAGCGGGTGAAAATGAGATGGTACAGTCAGGCATGGCGTGACTGAGCAGTGACTCCGTAGTACTGCTGTTGCTTTAAAAGGGACCCCCACAGAGGCTATTAGGTTCACAGAATGCTATCAAGGGAGGGGGGGCAATGAGTAAATTTTGCCATCTGTCCTGGAAGGAGAACTGTAATTCTAAGACAACATCCCCAATGTGCTGGTTTGCCATGGAGACTGAGCATCTGAGCTCTTGCTTCCACCCATGGGGTAGAAGAAGACTGCACTACACAATTCTCCTGTATCAATGTTTTGACCAAGTCTTCCAGGGTTCAATTCTAACTGGGACCAGTGGCCTTTCTGTATTATGGTCTCCATTGCTGAGCCAATGCAATATTTCTTTAGCTGTGGTTCTTGGATTACCTCTTTGGACACGTTCGAGCACCTAGGGCCCGACATCAGGTACATAAGTGAAATCTGGCAGTAAAGTTGCACTGACAATCACAGATGGAGAGAAAATGCAGTGCTGATTAAGAACTTGTCCTCCAAGTGTTGTGCAACCCAGTCCTGGCACTTGTCTACTCCAGAGCCAATCCCAATTCAGTAGGACTTACCTCCATTTAGGCAGGCATAAGACCATCCCATGAATGAACCATTGCGGCCTGTGGTGTGCACACATGCTCTTGCACATACACACACATGCACACTCTGTCCAGTGTTCCCTCCAAGCTGAGTTAGTGTGAGCTAGCTCACAGTTTTTTAGCCTCCGGCTCACACATTTTTGTCCCAGCTCAGGAAGGATGGCTTCGAAGAAAACATTTATGCAGCAGCCAAATCGCTCACTCACAGCTTTAATGCCAGGAGCTCACAAAGTAGAGTTTTTGCTCACAAGACTCCACAGCTTAGAGGGAGCGTTGACTCTGTCTGCCCCAAAGTTGCCTCTAGTCAGGGGTCATTTCCTGCGGGAGCTCCGGCAGTAAGGAGTGCAGGGGGCGGGCACATGCAACAAGCCCCGCCCCCTGCTCCCAGCAGCCCTCAGTCGGGCCACGAGGAGCAAGAAGACGGCCCGCCTTCAGGTACAAGTTCTCCCTCCTCTATGAGGACAGATCTGCACGTTCCCCCCCCCCAATAGCTAGCAATCCAAAACAGTCCAGTGGAGCCTGAGCGGTGGGTGTTGCCTTCTGACACACTTCCGGTGATGTTAGGGGGTGTGGCATATGCAAATAGGTTATGCAAATAAGGTATGCTAATGAGCTCCTGCACCTCTTTTTCTATGAAATGACCCCTGCCTCTAGTTAAACAGGTTTTGGATAAGTTTTGAAGCTCTACCCAACCTTGTAAAGCAAACACGAGTCAAGCTTCTCTCTGAGGGACAAGATCTCCTATTCTTTTACTCGTTTACTTATTTCATTTACTTCATTTATGCCCCACCTTTCCCCCCAATGGGCTTCCCCCCCAAAAGCAGCTTGCATCATTCTCTTCTCCATTTTATCCTCACAACCACCCTTTGAGGTAGTTTAGGCAACGAGAGTGCGACTGGCCCAAGGTCCCTCAGTGATCTTCCATGGCATGAGTGGGGCTTCGAACCTGGGTGTCCCAGATCTCTAGTCGGACACTCTCAACCACCACCCCACACAGTTCAGTTCAGAAATTAGAAGTCCAGAAATCAGAACTTTGTGAGGTACATAATTTCCCCTTAGCTCCAAAAGCCAGTATAGCCCATTGATTCCAGGTCTGCAATAAATAAATCGTTTTGTGTCCCTCATTTCGTTCTCATTTTTTTTGTATTTCTGCATTTTGTGTGTCCGTGTGCCTGTGCCTCAAAGTCATGGCGACCTCTGGCGACTCCTACTGGGGCACGGAGGACGTTCAGAGAAGTAGCTTGATGGCCTGCCTCTGCCTCCCAGCCCTGGCATTCCTTGGAGGTCTCCCATCCAAATACTTGCCAGGGTCGGCCCTGCTTAGCTTCCGAGATCTGATGAGGTCGGGCTTGCCTGGGCTATCCAGGTCAGGGCTTGCGTCCCTCATTTCTGTGCAGCTGGATGTTCCAGTGGCAGCCTTTTTAAAAGGCTGGTTTCCTTATGAGGAGAAAAATACTGGAGTGTTATGGCCTTTTCGTAAGACTTGTTTCGAGTTGGGGGCCAAAGAAGGGGGTGCTACTGACTGGGGAATTCCCTCCCCATAATGCAACAGCCTGAAGCGGCTCTCTGGCAGAGGCAACCAGTGAGGGTTTCCAGCTCCTGGTTGTGAAATAGCCGGGGATTTGGGGAGTGGAGCTGGGGAGGGTGGCGTCTGTTGAGGGGAGGGACCTCAGTGGGGTATAATGCCGTAGCATCCACCCTCCAAAGCAGCCATTTTCTCCAGGGGAACAAAGCCCCGCAGTGACGTCATCCTCAAAGCGCGGCGGAGCCTGAGGGACGTAAGCCGGGCCGAAGGAGGGCGTCAACTCCATGCCGGATCGAGCGCCAGGAGAAACAACAGCCGGTGAACCTCCGGGAACGAAGCCAGAAGCTGAAGAACATCAGCCTCCACCAGGGTGCCGGTAGGCTGCCCCATCCCCCTTCCAGAATGTGGCCGTAGTTAAGGATAAAATCGTAATTAGCACTCCTCAAATGTGAACCGCCCAGAGACCCCCACGGGGGTTAGGGCGGTATACCAAGTCGAATAATAAATAAAATAAATAAATAAATCTGGAGATCAGCAGTCATTCCAGGAGATCTCCAGGCCCCACCTGGAGGCTGGCAGCCCTACAAGCAGCTCCCCCCCCCTCATCTAGCCTTGAGGGCCAGCAGTCAAACCACGGCCCCACACCATTCCCTTGACTGCTGCAGGTCATTAGTCTGCCGAGCAGATGCTCAAGGTGGCCCAGAGAAACGAGAAAAAACAAAATCGCAGCAATTCAAAACAATACTTCAAGCCACGGCTGAGATTTAAAAACTTCCCGGAGACCACGACATCAAACCGAACCAGCAAAGCCACAGCACAGATGGGGAAAAAAAACCCCCAAAAACAGAAGCAATACGAGGAGGAAAGGGGGAGAGAACTGCTCAGCAAGAAGCTGCTCTTGGTGTCCTTGACTAGAGGAGGAGAGCAGATCAGGAAGGGAAAGCTGCCTCTCCGGACCCCAATTTAGAAGAAGAGGAGAAGAAGAGGAGATTGGATTTATACCCCGCCCTTCACTACCCAAAGGTGTCTCAGAGCGGCTTACAAACTCCTTCCCCTTCCCCTCCCCACAACAGACACCCTGTGAGGTAGGTGGGGCTGAGAGAGCTCTGACAGAAACGGCTCTTTTTCAAGAACAGCTCTTATCAGAACTACGGCTTGCCCAAGGCCATCCAGCAGGTGCAAGTGGAGGAGTGGGAAATCGAACCCGGTTCTCCCAGATTAGAGTCCGCACACTTAACCACTACACCAAACCCCCTGTCCCAGGATACTATGAGAGACTCCGCAGTTTGGGGGTGGGGATGGGGACCTGGGATGGATTAGGATGGCAGGAAGCCCTTTCCCCCTGATGCAGCCCTGGATATTATCTTGGATTGTTCAGTGGTTTTCAGTAGCACTGGCCATTCTGGACCAGCTTCCTCGGAAGGATTTGGGGCATCACACTCTAATGACCCCACCCTCTCCTGGCTGGCCAGCCCCATAGCTTTGATGCCATGTGGTCCTGCAAGATTCAACCTTGTCTATTTAACATCTCCATAAAGCTGCTAGGGGAGCTCATTTGGAAGGCATCCTCCATATGTGGGTGATCCCTCTTCATCAGACTGGATGTTCTGAGCAGGTGTCTGGAACTGCTAATGCACTGCATGAGGTCCTGTGAACTGAAGCTCAGCTCTGACCCAGTAGGGTGGTTCAGCTGGTTGGTGGTGTAGCTGACTGAGGCCTGTACTGGATGCACTCATGCTCCCTCTACAGAATGGAATGGGACAGCTCTTGGATCTAGTTCTGCAAAGAGAATTGATAGAGTTGTAAGCAGAGACATCTTGCCAGTACTTCACTAGCTGCCAGTTTGTTTTTGGGCGTGAAGCTCAAGACAATGGCATCTTCCTGGGGTTAATTGAGACCTAGGTTTCCTGTCTCATTACCAATGCTGATTTCTCCACACCTACTACCTTTCTGCACATCAAACATAATCCAATCATGCCTACTACTGTCATTCACCTGCTATTGTCATTTGCCTGCTAATGTCATTGGGCATCTGAAACCACTCCCCTTTCCAATATATAGGACAGATGGACTCACATTCCAGCTATATCTGAAGAAGTGAGCAGTGACTCACAAAAGCCACACATTTTGTTAGTCTTTAAGGTGCTACTCCTACTCGACTGTGCGACTGAACAACAACAACAAGGTGCTACTGGACTCATGCTCTTGTCTACAATTCAAAATGTTATCTTTAAAGGTCAAACCAGTCAGGGAGCAGAGTACCTGAAAGACACCTGTCCCCCTAGGACCCTGCTTGCCTAGACCATCATATTGGGTGAATGGCTGGCAAAGGCATTGTTCTCCTTGCCTCACTTCCCCAGCAGAAAGAAGTTCCAGCATCCAGTGCTTACCCTTTGGAGGGGAGAGCTCTGGAGGATTATTGGGTCTTCTGCAGTGTTCCCTCTAAGCTGAGTTAGTGTGAGCCAGCTCACAGTTTTTTAGCCTCCAGATCACAGATTTTTGTCTTAGCTCAGGAAGGAGGGCTCCAGAGCAAACTAATTTATGCAGTAGCCAGATCACTCGCTCACAACTTTAATGTCAGTAGCTCACAAGGTAGAATAGTAGAATCTTTACTCACAAGACTCCACAGCTTAGAGGGAGCATTGGTCTTCTGAGCATTTGTTTTATTTGCAAACACACAGATAGAGAGCCGGTGGAGGCATGGAGGGCTACCTACAGGGTGGTAGATCTGCTACCCAGCTAGGTCCAGAAAGCAGGAGGGAAGGAGAGACAGCCTGACAAAACCATTCCGATATCATGAAAAAAGGACTCATTGTTTTTTCTCTTGGTAAAAGCTTCACGTGCGTGGGTGCTCTGCTGAAGAGCTCTGTGGGAAGTGCGACAGTCTTTTCCATTTCTTTTATGTAGTTCATTTGTCAATGGGTAGTGGGGGCTAGGCATCTGTGGGTTGTCAACCTCCAAGTGGAGCATGGATCTCTGGAGGAAATAGTTGCTTTGGGGGGTGGACCCTACGGCATTAAATCCGGCCAAGGTCCCTCCCCCCTCCCCAGACCCTACACTCTCCAGGCTCCAGCCCCAAATATCCAGGAATTTCCCTATGCTGGAATTTGCACAGCAGACTTTTATGACTTGCCTTTTACTCTTGCCCTGCCACTTTTGCCTGGTTCACGCAACATTCAGTGGGTCCCTTGGGCTGCTTAACTGACCCTCCGTTCCAAGAAGTGGGAGGAGGAGGAGGAGGAGGAGGAGATTGGCCTTATATCCCACCCTTCACTTGGAGTCTCAGAGCAGCACACAATCTCCTTTCCCTTCCCCTCCCCACAACAGACACCCTGTGAGGTAGGTGGGTGGCTGAGAGAGCTCTTTCAAGAACTGCTATTGAGAGAATAGCTCTGAGGGAACCTGTGACTGACCCAAAGTCACCCAGCTGGCTGCATGTGGAGAAGAGAGGAATCAAACCCAGTTCTCTCAGATTAGAGTCCACCACTCTTAACCACTACTGGCTCTTGGCTGCTCAATGCAGCCAACAGGGGGGGAAATCTCAATGTACAAAGGGGGTGGTTTCCTTGACTGTCTCAACCCTGCTGGGTTAGGGTGGGAGAAGTGGCATTGCTAGCCTCTCTAATGTTTCCGCCTTGCGCATTTGCATCCCTGCCTGACTCCCAGGCTGAGCACATGCGTGCTACCTGGATCAATGCATTCTTGCACTATTGCTGGGAGACTGTAGTTTGATCCTGTGAGTCCTGAGCACGTGCCAGCAGCGTATACATGCAAATTTGGCTGCTTTTACGTGGTACATGGCCTGCCCCATGATGACCTCGGGGCAGCCACAACCCATGCCAGTCTACACTCCTGGTTAGGGTTAGAGATGTAAAATTTCCAGAAATTTTGAAGCTCAGGAAAAAACCCAGTTTTTTCCCTATTTTTTCAGGGGAAAATGGAAATTTTCAGAAAAATTGAAAAAAATCCTACATTAGCACTTCTTTTTTCCTTTTCCAGACTGAAAGTCATTCTGTTACTTTAGAAACATAAAATATGACTATGGGCAATTTTACGTGGCATGAAATTATCACAACTAGCATATTAAAATATATAGTGTATCCAAACAATTATTGTGAGTGGGTGGGGGGAAGTACAGAACCAGATTAGTAGTAATTAAATTATTATTTACACAAAGGTCATAAAGATAAACTAATGTAGCTAAATGATTCAGTTTTCTGGAATCAGATAAATGAAAACTCTTACCTTTTTAAATTAAGTATATACTTTCAGGTCCTTTTTGTTGCTCTGTATTTTCTTCCAGTGCTTTGAGGCCTAGTGAAACCTGAGTGCCAGTATAACCACCCACATGCAAAAACAAAACTGAAACCTTTTTCTTTTCTTGTGACAATAGCACCTCCTAAAGGAAGAAATGCATCTTGTTCTTGCATTGGAGAGTTCAGTTTGTAACCTAGGACTTGCTTGTCCTCAGTGCACAGAAATTAGATTAATCTGATACCACACATATTTTTTAGAAATGATTTGAAAATATTTGAACACCTTGTCTTAAAATATTTTATTCATCATGTTAAAATAAAACATTCCATAATCAATTTATTTTATTTTCTTCAATTTTTCAAAATTTTTGGGAAAAAAACAAAAAAGGCTTCAGGAAAAAAATGGGAGGGACGGTCCCCCGCCCCCGAATTTTTCTGTTTTTTTTCCGGGCCTTCACATCTCTAGTTAGGGTGCAGCTGACAGGGGCCCAGGTAGCTGCCATGCTGGATGCAGATACTGAATGACTTGCAATCTTGTTCCCTTGGGATTGTGAGCAAATTGGCCAGGCAGTTGTATCAGGAGTTTCGGCACTGTGAACAAGGGAAGTTCAAATAGTGACTGAATTTATGGCGACATTTGCACCACCACTTCTGATGCACACGCACGCACCATGGGACCTGGGTTGGTGCAAACCAGCCTGCCTACAATCATTGCTAATGTTCCCCAAATGCTTTCTTTTTCTTCAGAGGAGTGCATTTGTTTGATTATTTATTTACTACATGTTTTATCCTGCCCTTCCTCCAAGGAACAGATCCATTCCCTCTTCTCAGATGTTATCCTCACAACAACCTTGTGAGGTAGGTTAGGCTAAGAGACTGAGTGACTAGCCCATGGACACAGAATCATAGAATCATAGAGTGGAAGGGGCCATACGGACTATCTAGTCCAACCCCCTGCCCAACGACTCTGACAAATATTCGTCCAGCCTCTTCTTCTTTTTTTTTTCATAAAGTCATATTTATTCAGTTTTTGAATACATTTCATCATGCATACAAGTTCTACTTATAGATATAACAACTTGCAGAGTCCCACAACATCGGATTTGACATTTTAACTTTTCTTTAACCATTTATAAAACGTTCCCCACCTATTAAAGAATATCGTTGTATCTTTATATTGTAATATTGTGGTCAGTTTATCAATTTCAATCATTTCTTGTATTTTAGAAATTAGTTCTTTTTTCGACGGTATTCCCCCTTGTTTCCAATTCTTGGCAAATAGGATACGTGCTGCTGTAATTATATATCCCAAAACATATTTTTGCTCCTTTGTATATTTCTCTGGTATCACATTTAACAAAAAGAATTCTGGAGCATATGGTGTTTCTATTTCTAATATCCGCCCAGTATTTTATGTACTTTATGCCAGTATCGTTGGGAGCAAAGTGGCTTTCTGATGAGGCTTTACAAATAGCAGAGGAAAGAAGGAAAGCGAAAGGCAAAGGCGAAAAGGAAAGATTTACCCAACTGAACGCAGATTTCCAGAGAACAGCAAGGAGAGATAAGGAGGCCTTCCTGAATGAACAGTGCAAAGTAATAGAAGAAAACAATAGAATGGGAAGGACTAGAGATCTCTTCAAGAAAGTTGGAGAAATCAAGGGAGCGTTCCATGCAAAGCTGGCCATGATAAAGGACAAAAACGGTAGGGACCTAACAGAAGCAGAAGAGATTAGGAAAAGATGGCAAGAATACACAGAAGAACTATACAAGAAAGACCTCGATGTCCTTGACAACCACGACGGTATAATCACTGACCTCGAGCCAGACATCCTGGAATGTGAAGTTAAATGGGCCTTAGAAAGCATTACTAACAACAAAGCTAGTGGAGGTGATGGTATTCCAGCTGAGCTATTCAAAGTCTTAGAAGATGATGCTGTTAAAGTTCTGCACTCCATTTGCCAGCAAATTTGGAAAACGCAACAGTGGCCACAGGATTGGAAAAGATCAGTATACATTCCAATCCCAAAGAAGGGCAATGCCAAGGAATGTTCAAACTATCGCACAATTGCACTCATATCACACGCTAGCAAGGTCATGCTCAAGATCCTACAAGCTAGGCTTCAACAGTACGTGGATAGAGAACTACCAGAAGTACAAGCTGGGTTTCGAAGAGGTAGAGGAACTAGAGATCAAATTGCCAACATTCGCTGGATTATGGAGAAAGCAAGAGAGTACCAGAAAAATATCTACTTCTGCTTCATTGACTATGCTAAAGCTTTTGACTGTGTGGATCACAACAAACTATGGCAGGTCCTTAAAGAGATGGGAGTACCAGACCACCTCACATGTCTCTTGAGAAACCTGTATAAGGGCCAAGAAGCGACAGTTAGAACCGGATATGGAACAACTGATTGGTTTAGCATAGGAAAAGGAGTACGACAAGGATGTATATTGTCACCTTGCTTATTTAATATATATGCAGAGTACATCATGCGAAATGCTGGCCTGGATGAATCACAAGCGGGAATTAAGATTGCTGGGGAAAAGATCAACAACCTCAGATATGCAGACGATACCACTCTGATGGCAGAAAGTGAAGAGGACCTCAAGAGCCTCTTGCTCAGGGTAAAAGAGGAGAGCGCAAAAGTGGGCTTGAAGCTCAACATCAAAAAAACTAAGATCATGGCATCCGGCCCCATCACTCCTTGGCAAATAGAAGGGGAAGTCGTGGAAGTAGTGACAGACTTCACGTTCCTGGGATCCCAGATCACCGCAGACTGTGACAGCAGCCATGAAATTAAAAGATTTCCTTGGGAGGAAAGTGATGGCGAACCTAAACAGCATGATAAAAAGTAGAGACATCACCCTGCCAACAAAAGTCCGCATGGTCAAAGCAATGGTATTCCCAGTAGTCATGTATGGCTGTGAGAGTTGGACTATAAGGAAGGCCGAGCGCCGAAGAATAGATTCTTTTGAACTATGGTGCTGGAGGAGACTCTTGAGAGTCCCTTGGACTGCAAGAAGAACAAATCAGTCAATCCTCAAAGAAATCAACCCTGACTGTTCCCTGGAAGGCCAGATAATGAAACTGAAGCTCAAATACTTTGGCCACCAAATGAGAAGGGAGCACTCACTGGAGAAGACCCTGATGCTGGGAAAGATCGAAGGTCAAAGAAGACGGGGACGGCAAAGGATGAGATGGTTAGACAGTGTCATAGATGAAACGAACATGAAATTGAGCCAACTTCAGAGGACGGCGGAAGACCGGAAGGCCTGGCATGATCTGGTCCATGGGGTCGTGAAGAGTCAGACTCGACTGTGCGACTAAAGAACAACAACAAAAAGCAACGTATCCCCCATCCAGCAAGCTTCCATGGCTGGGGGGGGGGGTTGAACCTGGGCCTCCCAGACAATGTTCCCTCTAAGCCGTGTGGGTGAGCTCATTAACACAGGAAGCCCCACTCAGCAGTCTGGAGGCATGCAGGGTCTTGCACTGCCCATTGCCCATTTTAAGATTACAGCAGCTTTATTCTCCTCAGGATGTGAACTGCTTTGCTCAGCAGGGGGGAGAAATTAGAGGGAACATTGAGTAGCCTCCACAGTAGGGGCTGGAGTCCTCCTGGAATGGTGACTGATCCCCAAACTACAGAGACTGGTTCCCCTGGAGAAAATGGGTGCCTTGGAAGATGGACTCGGTGGGATCCCATGCCTGCTGAGCTTCCTCCCCTCCCCAAACTCACAGGTATTGCCCCCAAATCTCCAGAAACTCCACAGTTTGGCAACCCTACTCCCCATCTGCACCCCCTCTCCACCTAGGTGGGAAAACTCATCTCTTCCTTTCCTGAAGGCATTACAAACAAATCTTTCCATCAAATAAAAGAGAAGCATCCCTTTCCCATTCGTCATGCCTGAGCCACAGTGATAAGAGCCCAGGAATACGGGACCGGATCACTCACAACAATGCCCAAGGTCTCTACACTCTTGCAGCAACTCACTTTGAGAGTTTCCTCCCTGTATGTGTTCCCCTGTGGTCAACGCTGCTGAGTATTAGGCACAGGGCTCTCATTGGGACTGTGGTATAGGGGAAGAGGGCCTGCCCCTTAAGAACATAAGAAGAGCTGTGCTGGATCAAACTAGTGGTCCATCTAGTCCAGCCTCCTTTCTCACACACTGGCCAAACAGTTCCTCTGGAGGGCCAACAACAGGGCAAAGAGACCAAAGCCCCTGATGTTGCCTGCTGCTACACTAGCATTCAGAGTTTGACTGCCTATGAAAATGGAGGGTTCCTTGCTGTTTCACTGACTAAAAATGGCCCTGGAAGCTACTAGTTACACCACTAAGGCAAATATACATGCTGCTTCCACTAGAGGACCGGATCCACCCCAGGAATCTTATTTCATTGTTATTGTATATATTTCATGCATTTTAATCCCATGGCGTACGTGTTGTCCTCCGTTTTATCCTCCCAGAACACTCCATTATACCATATGCCACTTCCTTTAATTAGTTTCTTTAATTGATTGATTTTGTTTGGCAGACAAGCCATTAGCTCATGGCACAGTCTTTGAGAATGATTGGTATTGTGGGCCAGAAGAGATTGTCAATGATTCATAATTTCCCAAAGCAAAGCTTGCAAGAGAGTTCGATGCAGGCAGGCCGGGCCGGGGGGGTTATTTTGTTTTTTTTTAATTTATTTTATTGGACTTATATCCCACCCTCCCCACAAGCAGGCTCAGGATCTGCTTCTGTATTATAGCCAGTGTCAAAAAGTCAAGGTCAAGGTCAGACAGCTGCTCCAATTATGTCTATATATCCATCTCGTTCATATTTTTGGGCTCTTGATTCATTAGGTTTGATCATTGTCCAAACAGGATACTTGAGTCACTTGAGATATTTGGGAAGCTTCAAACATTTCCTTTCATTTAGGATGGATTTTTTTCTTTTCTTTTCAGACAAAAGGAAAGTGGCAGATGTTTAAACATGAAGGGTGTTGCCTTGAAAAAACAATGGCTGAACAAGATTAAATTATTGAAAACCCACTGAGCACGCTCAGTGATGTCCAAGTTCATTTGAGACATGGCTTTTAAGGCAAACTTCTTCCAATTCACACCCACCATCTGTTCGGAGAGCTACAGAAATCTTGTAGAAGAGAAGATCTGAATGCTGTTCCAAAAATTCCCTTGATGCTTTGATAGTCTGTGGTATGGGAAAGGATTACGAGGTGTGCAGAAATTCAGCACTAGAGTGAACTGAGGACAGTTGTTGAAGGAAATACTTTTTTCTCCCTCCAGTACTAAAAGTATCGTGGTCAGAAAAGGGTTGGAAATTGCTTTCCATCATAATTAGCAAGGAAAATGGTAACTTAGAGAAGCTCTGACTTACTGGTCCAAGTTGTGCGTCTGGATGTTTTTGTTAAGTTGTGGATTCCCCCTTTAAATGGACCCAGAAGGTGATCTTTGCTCCTTGCATTCAGCTGTACGTTTCGCCTTTGTTGAAGGCAATTTTCAGAATTATTTCAGTTTCAAGAACCACAAGTAGTTTGTAGAACCTGCAACTGGAAACCATGGGATGTGCAGAAACCAAGAAGGAAATTTTAGGGCCCGGAAAGGGACTGAAAATAAAACAGTCGGTATGCCGTGCCTGCCACTCTATAACTCTACAGTGCAATGGCTTTTGAAAATGCACATGCAGTTCTGGTTGTTGCTGGTCAAGCCACAGAAAAGGACAAATGATCAAGAGGATAAACCCATGAAGCTTGCCTTCTAACTGAATCAAACCCTCGGCTAGTCTTGTCCACTCTGGCTGGCAGCTGCTCTCCTGGGCCTCAGGTAAAGAGGTTTTCTACACCTGATCCTATAACTGAAGATTGAACCTGGGACCTTCTGCCTTGATAACCAAAACCCTACCATGGCCCCTCCTAAAGATGAATAATTTTGACAAGCAAAGACTAAAACAATCAGGACTTTTTAGCCAGAAAGTGAAGGTGGGGGCATACTAGAGGTTGATATTTAGGAATGGCACGGAGAGAGAATTTTCTTCCCCTTCCGTTCTTCCCTTCCCAGAAGAGAGCCAGCATTGTGTAGTGGTTAAGACTGGTGGACTCTAATCTGGAGAACCAAGCTTGATTCCCCATTCCTCCACATGAAGCCTACTGGGTGACCTTGGGCCAGTCACAGTTCTCTCAGAACTCTCTCAGCCCCACCTAACTCATAAGGTGCCTGTCGTGGGGAGAGGAAGAGAAAGGCGATTGCTTTGAGACTCCTTAGGGTAAAGAAAAGCAAGGTAAAAAAACCAAGTCTTCTTCTACTATCCCTCAGATTCAACCAGCAAAGTTAATTGGCACTACTTCCACGACAGTCAAACTAAGTCAATCTTTTTGCACAGAACACCCAATTTATGGAATTTAGGGTAAGAAGGTTTGCAAAAAGGATGTCAGTTACTCTTAGCATGCGGTCACACACGCTAAATAATCCACTTCCAATCCACTTTCAATGCACTTTTGAATTAAGATTTTGCCAGTTCACACAGTAAACATCCAGTTGGAAAGTGCACTGAGAGTGGATGGAAAGTGGATTATTTAGTGTGTGTGACCACAGCCTTAGCTACATTTCCTGCACAGAGCCTCTCGAGGCAATAGTCCACTAAGTCTGAGACAATGGACAGTAAATGAGCTGGTAGATCCCATCTGGGCTGTACCTCTTCGGGCTGTAAATGAAGGCTCACAATTAAATATTCTATTACATAAAAAAGAAAATCTCAGCGCATACAAAACAAGTATGTCAGGGAGAAAGATCCTGGCCTTGATTTCCACTTGCCATGCTAGGTTTCAGTGGTGAAGGGACTTTTAAAGTTATTTCATCTGTTTTGAAAATGTATCACCATGAGGACTTCCGGTTGATGGAACAGTGATGGCAGATGCTCTCCTCACAACGGAAGAGGGCAAATCGCACACCAGCGGCCTGGAAGGGTGCCACCTCAAGTGACACCCCCGCGGAGCCTTTGCGATAGGCTCCAGACCAGGGGGCTTTTGAGGGGTAGCCTCTTCGATGGTGTAATACCGGAGAATTGAGGTTCCCCTCTGCCCCTATGGTCCAGTTGCTGAGTGGCCTTCGGGCACAAGCTGGACTGACTGGGACAAGCACTGGAGATCGAGCGGAATGGCATAAAACCGAGCATGGTCAGATAAACTGGCCGACAATGAATGTGAATTCTGAATAGAATGGAGTAGTTTGAAAAGCGATTCCCCCCCCCGCGCGCGCGATTGGCAACAGAGATTGCAAAGAGGGACGCTTCTTTTGTGAAAGAGCGAAACGGTTAACGGACATGAAGGGGGAGAGGGGAGGAAGTAAACTGAAAGTGTTTTGAGAGACTTATCTGATCTGCGAAGTCGTTTGGTGAGTTTTCCGAGTTGTGAGGAAATGGCAGAAATTGTAAACAAACCAGGAAAGATGGCGGCCCAGCAGAGAAAGTTTAAAATGAAGCCGGGCGGGCAGAGTCCGAGACAGGAAGAAGGAGCAGATGTCCTCAAACTCCTGGTGGATATGCTCAAGCCGGTGATGGAACAACTGATGGAACTCAGCCGCCCTGAGCCCGCTTGCGGGGTAGGGCGGGGTAGAAATACCTGAATAAAATAAAAATAAAAATATAACTTGATGGTATTAACCAGCAATTGAACGAGACGGAGAAAAAAGTGGAGCAGGCAAACGAGAGAATTAAAGAGATTGACACCACAAGTAAGAAGTTGAAGAAAAGGATGGGAGAGGTTGAAATGAAGCAGAATTGTCAAGAGAACCGTGTCTTGCAGCTTCAGATGGAAAAAAGCTAACATGATTCTCAGGTTTCAGAAGGTTCCTGAAACAGATCGGGAAGACTTGAAGAAGGTACTTAGTGAGATCATCGCTCCAGTAGTAGACTTAACAGCGGAGGAACTTGTAAACAAAATGGAGACAGCCTATAGGGCATACTCCAACTATATTAAAAAAAAATAGCCTACCTGGAGAAATAGTGGTCAAGTTTTCAAGAAGACAAACCAGGGATGCCATCTTAAAAGCAACATCAGCAACCCCACTGAAAATGGGAAATATTACCATTAAAACTTTAAAGGACATTCCATTTGAAATTAGACAAAAGAGGAAAAATTACAAGGAATTAATTTTTTTTCTTCAAACTAATGGAATATCGTACAGATGGGCGGTCCCGGAGGGTGTCATCTTTAAGATCAACGATAGAAGAGAGAAGATAGACTCCACTTTTAAAGCTAAAGAATTTTTGAAACGCCAGTTAGGGACAGATGATGAGTCCAAAGAGGGAGAATCAAAGTCGAGTGACTCTGCTACCTCAGGAACAGAAGAGGATTCTGCGGCAGAAAAGCACGCTGGACCTGCCAGAGTGGTATACGATTTTAGAGATAGAAAGCTGAAGTAAAGGCAGAAGGACTTGGAAAATGGCCTTTTAAAACGAAGAATAAGAAGATGATCAGAGACTGCTCTCATAACAACTAACAAAATAACATATAAGAAGCGAACTGTTATAAGCAAGAACTCAACAAGTATATTGTGATAATAAAACTAATGATACTAACATATTTACTAACAGTGAAAAGATCTCCTCCTCTTGGGGTTTTAGTTTAGTGTAGTTTGCTTTTCTTTCTCCTTAGTTGTAGTCCCTCCCCTATATTTCTTTGTAGTTTGTAGTACTTGCAAAATAAAAAATATCCCTACAGGGATTTAAAAAGAAAGAAAGAAAGAAAATGTATCACCTCTTTTCCCCATTAAATATGGATTTTTGATGAGCACCAATACCTTGAAACTCCCTGTTATTTTTCTAGGGATGCTCAGTGTAGCACCTCTTCTTGACTCCTTAGTCCTTTGCCATTGTGAATTGCAAACACCCCAAAGGGCTTCCTTTTTGTACAGGGCTGGAAGCCAACTCTAACAGCAGATGAAACTGTCATGTATTGAACCAAACTACTAAAATAAACTCGTTAATTAAAAATGAACATGCTTGCTGACAGAAAACGGTTATGTCCTCAATAAAGTGAAGTTAAAAATCTTTCCCCCTGGTATCCAGTTTCATATCTTGCAGAGGGGTCAGCTCCCAAATTAAGTCTGAAGTTGTACAGTCCAGGGCTACTATCGCATCTGCTGTTTGCATGACCTGAGTATCAGACACTGGCCATAAAAAGCAAAGGATGGCTTCACTTTCCTGCCCAGCATGCGACCAGCCCAGAGGTAGAACTGGCAACCTCTAGGTGGGACCTGAAACCTTCCTGGAATTAGAGCAGATCTCCGGACTACAGAGAGGGGTTGCCCTGAATGCAGCAGCGGCTTCAGAGGGCCGACTCTATGGCCTCCTGTCCCCAGTGAGATCCCTGCATTTCCTGAACTTCACCCTTCCCAGACACCATCCCCAAATCTCCAGGAATTGCCCAAACTAGATTTGGCAGCCCTACAGGAAGTACCTCACTAGTTACTGTTGGAAACAGGATATGAGACAAGAGCAACCCACAATACAGTCGAGGAAGGCAGGCTTCAACTGGTGTTGTCTTGTTTGACCAATCAAGGCTGGCTCTCCATCTTTTCCTGTCAAGGCATGCTGTGTTTTACATCAAGACCCCAGTATAAAAACAGGCACGTAATTTGGAAGAAACGAAGAAGAGGAGGAGGAGGAGGAGGAGGAATTGGTTTTTATAACCCACTTTTATCCACCTTAAGGAGTCTCAAAGTGGCTTACAATCGCCTTTCCCTTCCTCTTCCCACAACAGGCATCTTGTGAGGTAGGTGGGGCTGAGAGAGTGCTGAGAGAACTGTGACTGATCCAAGGTCACCCAGCTGGCTTCATGTGGAGGAGGAGTGGGGAATCAAATCCAGTCCTCCAGATTAGAGGCCACTGCTCTTAACCACTACACTGTGCTGGCTCAGAGAGGGTTCAACAGGAGCAGTGGAAAGAGCTGAGAAAGAAGCATGGTTGTCAATAGCATATTGACCACACCGCTCACCAGCCAGTCGCCAATCTTTCCTCTCAAATGTATACATCACTGGCTGACTGCATCGGCTGTCCCTGCATCAGCTGTCTCACTAATTTGTTAGTGTTCTTTGAGGGAGTGAACAATCATGTGGAAAAGGGGGACCTAATAGATGCTGTGTACCTTGACCTCCAGAAAGCTTCTGATAAAGTTCCTCATCAAAGGCTCCTAAGTAAGTGAAAAGTATGCAGACGGAGAGTGATTTCAGCTAAGCATACCTTTATTTAGTTCAGGACAAAGACAACTGACCGGCTCGCAGGCCGGTTTATATATGTTCAGAAAACCCGCCACCAAGCATACCTAAACACACCCCCTACTCCCGATAGGCTATTTACAGTAACCGGGCGACCATTGGTCTCCCGGCTGGGAAGCTAGCCCTTTTGATAGGGCCGGCTTGGATCCTCCAGATCCTTTGTCTTTCGACTGAAGCTAACATAGGAATTGTGCCTGGCCAGCCCGGGCAAGTCCGGGCATGTCAGGCTGAATACATTACACCCCTCCCCCCTTGGTTCGCAATGCACCCACAGACAAAGTCCTTCAGGTGCTCTGGTGGCTTCCTGGGGCGAGTCGAGCGGCGAGGTTCCGGGGTGGCGATTGGTTCGGTCTCGGGGGCCCTTGGAGTCGAGTGGACTGGGCCCTGCGAGGGGTCTGCTGTGGAAGGAAGGGCTGGTTCCTCATGGCGAGGGGCCTCGGGTTCCTGCCGGAATGGTGGCTGTGGGTCTGGTTCCGGAAGTGAGGCCATCTGGGGTGGCGATTGGTTCGGTCTCGGGGGCCCTTGGAGTCGAGTGGGCCGGGCCCGGTGAGGGGTCTGCTGTGGAAGAAAGGGCTGGTTCCTCGTGGCGAGGGGCCTCGGGTTCCTGCCGGAATGGTGGCTAGCCATCCTCGCTGGAGACCTCGCTCGAGCGAGGGCCTTTTACCCGAATGACTCGGGCTGGGATCCATTTTTGCCCCCGGCCGTAGTTCCGTGCGTACACCGGGTCCTCGGGAAAGAACCCCCTGGCCGCCTCGTAC
>NW_015160252.1:333387-337290 GCF_001447785.1 Gekko japonicus
TTAGTTTCTTAGTTTCATCAGGGCGCGCCAGCACTGGCTCAGAGGTGAACATCAGTTTAAGTTTCTCAAAAGCCTCTGCGCAAGCAGGGGATCATTTAAGCGGGGCGCCTGGTTTCGTAGCATCAAACCCCTTTCCCTTGGTTTTGAGCAAATCAGTCAGGGGAAGGGCAATTTGAGCGAAATTCTGGATGAAATTTCTGTAAAAATTGGCAAATCCGAGGAACATTTGCAATTGTTAGTGATGCACTGTATTCTTGGTGCTTGGGCGGGGGGGGGGAACAGTGGGAGGGCTTCTAGTGTCCTGGCCCCACTGCTGGACCTCCTGATGGCCCCTGGTATTTTTGGCCACTGTGTTGACAGAGTGTTGGACTGGATGGGCCATTGGCCTGATCCAACATTGGCTTCTCTTATGTTCTTATGTTCACTGTGTTTGAGCTGATGTTGTGTTACAGGATAGGCAAATTCTTCATTTGCTTGTGCAGTCTCCAAGGGATGGACATACAATTGCCAGCTGGGGGGAGGGCTGAGATCTAGAATCACAACTGATCTCCAGACTACAGAGATCAGTTCCCCTGGAGAAAATGGCGGCTTTGGAGGGTGACCCTATGGCATTATACCCCGCTGAGGTCCTTCCCCTACTCATATCCTGCTCTCCCCAGGCTCCACCCCCAAATATCCAGGAATTTCCCAACCTGGATCTGGCAACCCTAGCATGGACATACTGGTATGAACCAATCCTTAATGAACCATCCAGATCAAGGATAAAAATTTTCCTAGCCCTTCAGCCACAAACTCCATTTAGCTCTCTCTTTACCTGCCAATATTGTAATTAACATTCTCCATTGACTGCACAGGCTTACGAGGGAAGCAAACCTCTATAGCAGTCTTAGTCCATGTGCTTGATCTTCTAGCCAACCACAGAAGGGTGGTGGGAAAGCTTGGATCTGTTGCTGCAGCCCGGTGAACAGAGGAGGAATACTGTAGTCATGGTATTTGAAAGTTTAAAATATCTTGTTATTGAAACATAAAACTTTATGCTGGTGAAAGGTGCTGGAACAGTGTCCCAGGGTACTGTCAGCTTATTTAAACTACGGCGTGGATGCTGCCCTGGCACAAGTCAAGTAATCTTTCTGTACCAATTTGCCCATGCCCAAGCAGCTGAAATGTAAACTTTAATAAAGGGGACAGAAAGACCACCTCGAAGAAAAAGGTGGAGAGGAGACAGTACTAACAACATGGTACGTTTTACTGGTTTCATTACAAACGTATAGATTTATTTTTAACATTTTCCATTCCTCCTTTCTCTCACTACCAGTACCCAAGAGGGTGCATAGCTATCACAATAAATCACAGGAGGAGGAGGAAGGGGAGGAAGAGGAGGAGGAGGGAGTGCCCTTCACTCAGAGTCTCAGAGCAGCTTACAATCACCTTCCCTTCCTCTCCCCACAACAGACACCCTGTGAGGTAGGTGGGGCTGAGAGAGTTCTGAGAGAACTGTGACTGATCCAAGGTCACCCAGCTGGGTGCATGTGGAGGAGTAGAGAATCAAACCTGGTTCTCCAGATTAGAGTCCACTGCTCTTAACCACTACAACATGCTGGCTCTCAGAAGCCCCAGTTTAGATAATCTCTAATTCTACCAGTCATATCCTGTGGTCTGCCAGATATTTGTTTTCAGATGTCCCAGAGGACAGCCAACAAAACCCCAGAGGTTTGTTGATCCCCTTAGCAGGCTGCTGCTCATGGCTGATACGGTACCGGGCTTTGTGGCATTCAAGTTATGCAGGCCTCTTGTACCCCGTCTTACACACATCTAGGTGTATGAAACAAAAAACAGGGAGAAATAACAAATGGTGGCAGGGGGTAGAGTTCATTCTGACTGGAAGTACATAGGGTAGGGAGGTAGGATTGATCCTTGGCTAGAACATGAATTTGGGGAAAGGTCATGGATATGTGTGGAACGTCCCACTTTAGTCACGGCATCTCCAGTTAAAAAGGTCTTAACTTAGGAAAGAGAACTTGCACAACGGGTGCCAATCAGAGTAGGCAGTACTAAGCCACACATGTGAATGGTCTGCCTCAGTACGAAGCAGGTTTGCCTGAGTTCTCCTCTATGGCGACCGTCTGACCCATCAGATCCACCTGGCTAAACATCGTCTCCCGTGAAAGGCAGCAGTTATCCAAAGTCTACCCTCATCTGACCACTGAAGCTGCCTTCCTCCCACTACAGAGGCAGGGTTTCCAGGATGACTCTAGCACCAGCAATTCTTCTTAGAAATTAACCATGGGCAGGCAGACAAACGGGCCTTTTCCGCGCATCATTCGTCATGTCTGCTTTTACGATGTTTGTTTTAGATTGCTGCCCAGCAAGACCTTGGAAAGGGGCAACCTAGCCTAGAATATTAATGGGAACGTGACCTAGAAATGTATAGAAAAATCTGTGTGTGCCCACTGTCTCCAGGAAGACAGCTCATTATGCTAGCCAAGTAAATTAAGATAGCATTGGAAGCTTATGCAGATTTAGGGGTGTGGGTTTTTCTTTTTTTTGGGGGGGGGTTGCATAAGGAATCCTTTCCTTGATGATACACCCGTGACCGGTCTGTGAAGTGGTGATTTTCCATTGTCCCAGCCTGGAAAAGGGAAGTTAGGCAGAAACTGTCTTTCATGAAGATTGAAGTTGGGCTGTGAACATCCCACACAATGCTTTGGAAATTACACACACCCCTCAGAGCCTCTTTTGATCTGTTTCCTGGCCTCCACTTTCTCACAGTTCAACTAATTTTTTCCTCTGTCATTGTTAGCTAATTTACTGTGGAAAGTATTCCTAAGTTAATCCTCTCCATGCCCAGCCTTTCCAAAAACAACAGATACCCACCCAAGATAACTGAGAATGTTTTGCCATAAATTGTCAGTTTAAAGGTTGGATTCGGGACCTCTCGGAAGCAGGTGCCCATTCAGGCACCCGAACCTGAAAATGCCAGGAGATGTTTGCTTTAAAATGGGCAGGACTAACTTGGCCATGTGGATTCTGGTGGCTTCACCCTGCAAATGACATGTGGATGACCCCCACAAGTTGCTGTCAATTTCTGGGCAAAGCACAGGCCACCTTATTAACATTGTCCCTTGGCACTGCAAGTTCCAGAGGGCCAAACTTCCTTCCTCTGCCAAGAGGCCACAGAATAATGTGGTGGCACACAAAAAAGCAGCTACCAAACCAGTGATTTTTTTAAAAAATGCCATTTAAACACCAAAGCTTGTGGTTTAGAGGAGTAACATTCTGTGCAAGGACTGCTAGTAGATGTTTAGAGAATCACTACTGGGAATAATGCACCCCCAGAGAAGGAGAAGAGGCTGTATGAAGGGGCGTCTGGCACGGATCATTTCAGTATGCCTTAGAATGTGCAGTTCTTTTTATGATTGCAGCCAAGACGTTTTCTAGGCACAGCCTTCTGGTTGATTGCGTCTTGGTGAGAAAGAGAGTCTAATCTATGAGAGACAATCATCATTTTTCATTCTGGCACAACCAGACCCTCCAGAGCCACAAAAGTGAAGTTTGGTGTAGTGGTTAAGTGTGCGAACTCTAATCTGGGAGAACCGGGTTTGATTCCCCACTCCTCCACTTGCACCTGCTGGATGACCTTGGGCAAGCTGTAGTTCTGATAAGAGCTGTTCTTGAAAAAGAGCCGTTTCTGTCAGAGTTCTCTCAGCCCCACCTACCTCACAGGGTGTCTGTTGTGGGGAGGGGAAGGGAAAGGAGTTTGTAAGCCACTCTGAGACTCCTTTGCGTAGTGAAGGGCGGGGTATAAATCCAATCTCCTCCTCCTCCTCCTCCTCCTCCTCTTCTTTTTCTAAAGCAGCCCTCTTTAGCATGGAGTAATGCAGATAATAATTCTCCAGAAGCCAC